>NC_090650.1:85803687-85933687 GCF_040937935.1 Hyperolius riggenbachi
CTTTATATGGACATCTAGTATAAACTATTGATTTTGGTTGTTTTCAATGTGTTTTTCAAGTGTTTAACCTTCCTGGCGGTAAGCCTGAGCTCGGGCTATGCCGCGCAGGAGGATTTCTCAGGCCCTGCTGGGCCGATTTGCATACTTTTTTTTTTTTTTGCTACACGCAGCTAGCACTTCGCTAGCTGCGTGTGCATTCCGATAGCCGCCGCTCAGCGCTCATTGGCCGCCGATGGCCGCACCGTGCCGCCCCCCCCCCCCAGACCCCGTGCGCTGCCTGGGCAATCAGTGTCAGGCAGCGCTGAGGGGTGGATCGGGACTCCCTTAGACGTCACGACGTCCATGACGTCGGTGACGTCATCCCGCCCTGTTGCCATGGCAACAGGGGAAGCCCTTCAGGAAATCCCGTTCTTTGAACGGGATTTTCTGATCAAAGATCGCCGGAGGCGATCGAAGCGGGCGGGGGGATGCTGCTGTACAGCGGCTATAATGTAGTGAGCCCTAGGCTCGCTACATGATTTAAAAAATTTTTTTTTAAAAATAGTGCTGCGCTGCCCCCTGGCGGTTTCTAATAGACCGCCAGGAGGGTTAAAACTACTTATAACAGTTTATACAATACTGTAACATGTAACAAAAAATATATATATATAAATATTCAGGTGTGTGTGTGTGTGTGTGTGTGTGTGTGTGTATGTAACTATTATTATTAACTATTTATATAGTGTTGACATCTTACACAGCGCTGTACAGAGCTCACAATCTAGTCCCTACCACAGTCATATGTCTATGTATGTATGGTGTGTAGTGTATATCATAGTCTAGGGCCAATTTTTAGGGGGAAGCCAATTAACTTAGCTGTATGTCTTTGGGATGTGGGAGGAAACCAGAGTGCCCAGAGGAAACCCATGCAGACACGGGGAGAACATACAAACTCCTTGCAGATGTTGACTTGGCTGGGGACCCAACACTGCAAGGCGAGAGCGCTAACCACTACGCCACCATGCTGCCCATACTATAGCTATTTCATTGGAGATATATCTGTGATGCTACAAATACATATTGTTAGTATGACAGTGGCTGAGAGCCCCCCTCATCGATTAGTTGAATTTTGTATTGTCTACAGTTGGTTCACCCATTCTTGATAGGAACTAACATCCAGATTTTTGTAATTAAGAAAGATATATAGGGAACTATGCCATTATTCATATTTATTTTACAGTTGATTTCACCATTCCAGAGAAAAGTCAGTCTTGTGACCCAGAATCCACTGTGAAAATCAACAACTGCTAGGAGAGTGGGTGTTCCTGATGGGCATTCCTGACACAGTGAAGAGGTCTTCTCCTCAACACAGAGCTCACCTGACCTCGCCCAATTTGTTCCTTTTTTGCTTTGAAAACTCTGTGCGACCAGCACTGCAGCTTAGCATTTTCATCTCCCTACTTACCGTATTTTTCAGACTATAAGACGTTCCAGACAGTAAGACACATAGGTTTAGAGGACAAAAACCAGGGGAAAAAATATCCTAAACCTGGTCCGTCCATAGTCCAGGTGCATCTTGTAGATGTCCCCCCACCCCAACTTATTATGTTCTGCTGGTGTCCTCCTCTTGTCCCCCTTTGTGTCTTCCTTCTGTCCCCTCTTGTGTCCTCCTACTGTCCCCCCTTGTGTCCTATCTGTCTCCATTTTGTCCTCCTCCTCTCCCCCAGTGTGCATCCCTCTTTGTGTTCTCCTCCTGTCTCTCAGTGTCCTGGGTGTCCCCTTCTGTCCCCCAGTGTCCTCCTTTAAGTTTGCCTTTGTCCCACTCAGTGTCCTCCTCCTGTGCCCCAGTGTTTTGTGTGTCCCTCTTTAAATCCACCTCCATCCCGCCCCTTTATGTCCTCCTCTGTCCTGCTTAATGTCCTCCTCTTGTCCCCCAGTGTCTTGTGTGTCTGGCTTTGTGTTGCCTCTGTGTCCCCTTGCTGTGCTGTAATTAGTGGCGGTAGCCGCTTTTAACACTCAGCTAACCCAAATGTGCCTGCGGCATACAGCAGCTTCTCCTCTCTCTCACTCTCTCACTCACTCACTCACTCACTCACTCACTCACTCACTCACTCACTCTCTCTAGTGCAGGTTGTGTCCATAAAGGCACAAGGAGGCAGAAGGATGCACAAAGGAAGGCAGGAGGATGCTCAGGACACATAACTTCCTGTTGCTACACACACTCAGCAGAAGCAGGTAATAAAACACTCAAAGAGGTGGGGCTCAATCCAGAGGCATGGTGCCCCCCAGAACCAATGGCACTCCAGGCCATGGCCTGGAATGCCTATGCCTAAAAATGCCCCTGAATGTCTCAACTACACAGGGAAGGTGGGTACAAGTGACTCAGGGCTCACAGTGAAAGATTAGCTGGTGCCCTCTACAGGCTCCTCTCTCGCTATCTTGCATGGATGATGATGGGATAGAGTGAGGAGGAGTTTGCATGAAATACAGGCTAGGTGTTCTGTCAGGCTAGCATTATCTGACACTGGCACAAGAGGTCGCTTTTGCAAACATGGCACAGTAAAAAAAAAAAAAACTTGAGATAGTGAAAAAAAAAATGACGCATATATTTTTGGCATTGCAAATTATGAACTATTCCACACAATATGCATTACCAAAAAACATGAGCCGGAACTAGGGCTTTAATTAGCTGGAACATCTGAGCCCGTGTCTCCTAGAACACCGCTGGCTAGAACATCATTTATGACTTAAACAAGACTTGACACTTCGACAACAATGAGGTCTATTTTCCTTGCATGTGTCACATTTGTTCATTTTTAATCTTTAATTACATTGTCTCTGATGCCCGCACTTGTACTGTTGTCTCAAAGGAATCCAAACATGAAATAGGCTTATGCCCTTTCTAGGGCTGTTACTTGTAAACAGCAAAATGAAATCCTCATCCAAAGTGTGTAGACCTGAGGTCAACCCGTACAGAACACAGGGGGGGGGATGAAATTATGAAGCATAAAAAAGGAAGTGGAAGTGACGCATGATCCCGTGATTTATCTATTTGGTTTTGCTTGGCTGGTCCTGAACACACCCGCTTCTTTTAGCCCGACATAGAGAACATACTGGAGTAGTGTTGGAGTTCGACTTCAACCTGAAAATGGTTGTTCGAATTCGGATACTGTTGACCAAAAAAAACCTGATTCAACAGTACAAATTCGGCAAAGCTGAATTAAGGCCAATGGCGCCGATATTCCTGGTTAATTTCAAAGCCCCCATACTTGGTACAAAAACCAAATGTGCTCGATGTTTTATAGAAAATAGTGGGAACAAGTTGTAGTTTTTGAGAAAATCGATTTTAAAAATTTAAATAAAAATGAGTTACATAAACCTGGGATAATGACTTATATATATACTATAAGGAGAGATAAATCAAGAGGGAGCTGAATCCCAAAACTTATTTCACGAATGCTCTCACCTTACTTATTGATTAACAATGTATCTCTTCTTATTTGTCTAAACTCATGATGTATGTTACCTTATCCGTCTTACCTCATGATTTATCTCCTTGAGGTCTATTAAACGGTATCAGACAAATTGGGCATATGCTACTCCTGGACAGATAGGCTGCCACTATTGACTTGCACAGAAAAAATCGGCATACCGGCGCCAAAGGGGAAATTTCTGTGTTTTTGCATGCTTTTTTTTGTGGTTCAAGCTCCTCGCTGGGCCCATTATTTAGCGTTTTTTTCAGCGTTTTTTCACTGGTGTTGGTCGGCAGTTAAGGGTTAGGCATCAGGAAGGGGGATTGTGCAGAGGAGGGAGGGTTAAGAGTTAGGCATGAGGAAGGGTGTTTCCTTTTAGTGACAGCTGAGCACATTGTTCCCCTCCTTACTCCACCTGTTGGAATTAGCTTCATCACACACCGTCGTACCTCGTCCTTCAAGCTCGATCCTGACGGACGTCCCAAATAGTGCCTGTGCATGCAGCTTTAATGTGTACACCATTTTTCTCTATCTCTGCTCTGTTCCGACCCATAAGATAAATATTAAAAAATGAAAAAAGTTGTTTGTTTCTTAAAATCACAATTTTATAATTGTACACAGCAAAGTTGCAACTGGGAGTGTTTTGAACATTCTCCAATTCTCCAGAATGGTTCACAAAAGCCTATTTACAGCTTCATTACAGGGACGTTTTATGAGACACGAGTGACAAGGACTAAAGAGAATTGTTTAGACAAGAGATACAACTGGCACGGGTGTGTCTTAAAGTGTCTCTAAAAAAAAAGTACATAGAGGGGGGCAATGCTGCAAAGAAGAAGAGGGTCCGGGGTCGCAGTGGAGGGGTCCAGGAGGACTTTTTTTTCTACACATTTGCTTTAAAGTATACCCGATGTGACATAATGAGATAAACATGTGTATGTACAGTGCAAAACCTATTAATAACCAGGCTGTTTCACTTGTTTTATTTTGCTGCCTGAAAGAGTTAATTTTTTAGTCATGGAAGTGACAGCTTTTCTCTTGTCTGTACTTTGTTGGGAATATAGTAAACATCACTGATAAACAAATTACAGCCACAAACGTTTTCCTGGCAGAAAATAACTTCAGAGAGCAGGAGATAGGAAAAGGTCAATAGTTCATGTCTTTTCATTTAAGGACATTTAATAGACTGCCACTGAGCAGAGACAACAATACATTACTTTACTTTGTAAATGTTTAAATATAAAATAAAACCATATCTAAAAAAAAAAAGTCATTTTTAGGAGTAGAAGATTAAATACAATTGTTTATCTCATCAGTTTATTTTTGCCTCTACTTCACTTTAATTATAATTAATCATGCTCTCAGTTAAATAATCAATTCCTCTCCAATCTGACTAGCCCTGTGCAATTTTATCGTCCAACCTCTGCTGATTCTGGTTCCTGTAGATTTTGAAAAAAAGGAATGCATGCGAGAGTAGAATGACTTGCTGTAGCAGCGGTATTATGTGCTGCATCAGCTTCCTGCTTGGGAGGCCGTGGCGTTAAGGAAGTTTTATTTTATCAAACAGCAGCAGAGAGTTAAAAGTGACTAGCGGGATGAGGAAGCCTGGACAGCGAGCGCTATTCCCTCATTGTAGACACAGTTTTGTCTGGAAAGATTACAAGCCATGACCGATTATCACCGCCAGACGTCAAACTGGGTTAATCTCTTCTTTTCCTCAGTGATTCTGTAATGAGACGGCTGGGCCTTTTTTCACCCAGTTTTTCACCCAGTGGCGGCACCCTGCGTATTTCAAGAACCTGTTTTGGTTTTTCTCAGTCTCTCTGTGTTCCTTTTTCTTTTTTTTTATTCCAATGTAGGAAAAACGTTCTCAGCCTAACTGGAGCCACTGGAAAGCATTGAGTCTACGGTGCGGATCTTATCTGCGGCCGCTCGATTTTCTTGCTTTGTCGAGCTTTTTCCCCGCACTTTGATTGACATATTTATTTGAGATAGTGTGTTATGTAAAGCAATTCGTAACTTGCCAAGCGTAAGCCAGAAAATGTAATAGTTGTGACACAGTGTTAATTATTTACAAGGCCTGGCATTTCAACAGCTAAGTGCAAATCTACAGAGCATGCCTCGCAGACCTTTCTCTGACAGGACATTACATAGATTAGGTTACATGCTACAAACAGCTTACATACAGTATCTGACTCCATCTGCAGGACTTTGCAAAGGTTTTTTTTTTATTATTGTTAATTTTTGTCTTATTAATTTATTGTTAGAGCTTGGCGAATATCTTCAGAACGTCTCCTGCTGCTTTAACCCCTGAGGCGGTAAAGACACTTTAATTAGGCGAACTGTCTGGAGACTTCTAAAATCCAGCCATGTCAGATGAAGCTACCACAATCAGCTGACATTTTTTTAAATTTTATTAATTTGCTTGTTAGGTATTTGTTTATTCAGAATGTTAACGCACTTATACTTAAAGTGTAAAAATAAACATATGAGATAATTAATTATATGTGTAGTACCAATGGCAAATAAAACATTATTAACACAGAAATGAGTCTTTGTTTTTTATTTTCAATTTAATAGCTTAATTTTGTCACTGTTGCTGTTCAGAATCCACACTCTGCCTTATTACGCTGTAATGCTAGGTACACACCATACAATTTTCTGTTAGATTCTTCTGTTAGATTTACCTACAACATGGAAAAAAGCTATCTGGCAGGTAAATCTAAGAGAAAATCTAACAGAAAATTGTATGGTGTGTACCTAGCATAAGAGAAGTAATGATGACCCTTTGAACTTTCCTGCAGTAAAATCATATCAGAAGGCTTATCTCACCATTTCTCAGCTGTTTTAGCTTCTTTTTACTTTTCAGGAAATAAACTGAATTTGACAAGCTGTAGACAATCTATTTTGCATAGATAACAACTCGAGTTTGTAACTTTTGCTATACTGGAAAACAGAAAGGGACTTCAGGCAGTTTCTTACTAGGGCTAGTATTATATGTACCTGTGTTTATCTCATCATGTCACATAACACTTTAAGTACGCTTTAAGTCTCTTGATAAAAGGCCTCCGATCAGTAATGCAACAGAGTTACATTATTTATTTTTACCCCCATTTAAAAATATTGAAATGCTGCCCTCAGCATGTAAATATAGATGGCCCGAACCTCCGATTTTTGGTTCGCGAACCGCGAACTTCCGCAAAAGTTTGCGAACATGTCAACTTCGACGAACCACAATAGAGTTCAATCGGGAGGCGAACTTTGAAAACTAGAAACATTTATTCTGGCCACAAAAATGATGGAAAAGATGTTTCAAGGGGTCTAACACCTGGAGAGGGGCATGGCGCAGTGGGATGGATGCCAAAAGTCCCGGGGAAAAATCTGGATTTGACTCACAGCAGCGTTTTAAGGGTGGAAAACACATTTTATTGCTAAATTGGAGGCCTAAAGTGCTTTAAGACCTCTTGCATGTGTATACATCAAACAGGGAGTGTAATTAGTGTACTGCTTCACACTGACACACCAAACTCACTGTGTAACGCACCGCAAACAGCTGTTTGTGTAGTGACGGCCGTGCTGGACTGGTGCGCACCATGGCCAGAGTGCAGGCGATGGTGGTTTTCAAGCCCATATGGTCGGGCTGAGGTAGCTGAATGACAGAACAGTGACTGAGTGTCCAGCTGATCGAATTTGGTCTGCCCACAATTAAGTAACGACCCTAGTATCTATCTTCTTGGGTCAGGTGTGCCCCCCAACACACTCATATAGCCGGCGGCCATTGCTTCTTTGTAATACGCAAACCCCTCCACCACGGCAAGGTAACGATCACGAAAGGGAATTGACACATGTACATGCCTTTTGTTTTATTGTTGCAGCTGCAGTGCAGCCAGAAAAATTATCCAGGCATGTACACGCACCAGAAAAATTATTATAGCGGCCGCTGCTAGCAGCGACCTTAAAAATTCAGGAATCCGCCTGGAGTCCTGTTGGACCCTGTTGGTGGTGACAGTCAAGCGGCCTGCAGGCAGAGATGCTGTGTGGGGAGCAACTTATTCTTGGGGCAGGCAACCAGTCACATGGCATGCAGGCAGAGATGCTGTGTGGGGGGACTGACTTAGTCTTCGGGTGGGCAGTAGCCCTCCGGGATCCATGCCTCATTCATTTTGATAAAGGTGAGGTACTGAACACTTTTGTGACCTAGGCAACTTCTATTCTCAGTGACAATGCCTCCAGGTGCGCTGAAGGTCCTTTCTGACAGGACGATTGGGGCAGGGCAAGACAGAAGTTGGATGGCAAATTGAGACAGCTCTGGACACAGGTCAAGCCTGCGCACCCAGTAGTCCAGGGGTTCATTGCTTCTCACAGTGTCTACATCCACACTTAAGGCCAGGTAGTCGGCTACCTGCCTGTCCAGGTGTTGGTGGAGGGTGGATCCGGAAGCGCTAAGGCGAGGCGTTGGACTAAAGAATGTCTGCATGTCCGACATCACCATGAGATCGCTAGAGCATCCTGTCCTTGCCTGAGTGGACATGGGAGAAGGTTTACTGGCAGTTGTACCTTTATTCCGTCGTGCTGTGACATCACCCTTAAACGCATGTTCTGCATGTGCTGCATTCTTTCTGCCTTGAGGTGAGTTGGTAACATGTTCGCCTCTTTGTGCCTATACCGAGGGTCTAGTAGCGTGACCACCCAGTACAGCTCATTCCCCTTGAGTTTTTTTTATACGGGGGTCCCTCAACAGGCTGGACAGCATGAAAGATTCCATCTGCACAAAGTTGGATCCAGACGTACTATCCAACTCCTCTTGCTCTACCTCAATGATGTCAGGTAAGTTCTCCTCCCCCCAGCCACGAACAATACCATGAGAACGTTGAGCAGCACAAGCCCCCTGCAACGCCTGCTGCGGTTGTTCTTTTGCTGCCTCCTCCTCTTCCTCAAAAAAACACCTTCCTCCTCCTCCTTCCCCCTCTGTGCTGCCGCAGGTGTTGAGGAAACATCTCGTTCTGATGAGAATTGATCCCACAACGCTTCCTCCTGTAACTGTTCCTGTTCACGTTCATCTACAGCTTGATCCACCACTCTACGCATGGCATGCTCCAGGAAGAAGGCATAAGGGATCAAGTCGCTGATGGCGCATTTACTGCAACTCACCATGTTTGTCACCTCCTCAAACGGCAGCCTGAGCCTGCAGGCATTTCGCATGAGTGTCCAGTTCTTCGGCCAGAACATCCCCATTTCCCCAGAGCATGTCCTTCTACTGTAGTTGTAGAGATACTGGGTGACGGCTTTCTCCTGTTGTAGCAGGCGGTCGAACATCAGGAGGGTCGAATTCCAGCAAGTCGGACTATCGCAAATCAAGCGCCTCACTGGCAAGTTGTTTCTCCGCTGAATATCGTCCAAGCGTGCATTTTGCTGTGTAAGTCCGCCTGAAATGCCCACACAACTTCCTGGCCTCCTTCAGGACATCCTATAAGCCTGGGTACTTACACACAAAACTCTGGATTACGAGATTGAGCACATGTGCCGTGCTGGGTACATGTGTCAACTTTCCCAAATTCAAAGCCGAAATGAGATTGCTGCCATTGTCACACACCACGTTGCCGATCTCCAGTTGTTGCGGGGTCAGCCACTGATCTACCTGCCAGGAGAGCTGCTCCAGTGTGACTCTCCGCTTTGAGGCAAGACATGTCTAAGATGGCGTGACACCGTCGTACTGGACATGCAGCATAGGCCCTGGGGAGCTGGGGCTGTGTAGCTGGAGAGGAGATCGCAGCACCAGTAGAGTTGCGCTGCCACTCAGCCAAGGAGGAGGAAGACAGTGAAGAGGATGTAGCAGGAGGAGTAGGAGGAGAAGGAGAGGAGGTGGCAGCAGGCCTGCCTGCAAGCCGTGGAGGTGTCACAACTAGGTCCGCTGCACAGCCATGTACTCCCTGCTTGCCATTGGTCACCAGGTTGACCCAATGGGCTGTGTAAGTAATGTACCTGCCCTGACCGTGCTTGGCAGACCAGGCATCCGTGGTTAGATGGACCCTTGACCCAACGCTGTGTGCCAGAGATGACACCACTTGCCTTTCTACTTCACGGTACAGTTTAGGTATCACCTTTTTTGAGAAATAATTGCGGCCTGGTATCTTCCACTGCGGTGTCCCAATGGCCACAAATTTTTGGAAGGCCTCAGAGTCCACCAGCAGGTAGCATGGTAACAGCTGGCAGGATAACAGTTCCGCCAAGCCAGCTGTCAGACCCTGGGCAAGGGGGTGACTGGCAGACATTGGCTTCTTCCGCTCAAAGATTTACCTCACAGACACTTGGCTGCTGGTGTGGGCAGAGGAGCAGGAGCCGCTCAAGGTGAGTGGCGGAGTGGAGGAGGTTGGCTGTGATTGTGAAGGTGCAAGGGAGAAAGCGGCTGAAGATGATGCACCTGAAGGAGGAAGAGGAGAAGGAGGGTGGCTTTGCTTTTGTGTGCTGCTTTTGCTTAGGTGGTCTTCCCATTGCAGTTTGTACCTTTTCTGCATGTGACTTCGTAAGGCAGTTGTCCCTACATGGGTGTTGGCCTTTCCACGGCCTAATTTTTGGTGGCAGAGAGTACAGATGGCATTGCTCTGATCTTTGGCATACACACTAAAAAATGTCCACACCGCTAAGCCACACTGGGATGTGGGCACTATGGTGGCGTCAGCAGCTGACGTTGAAGGGCATGTTGGCTGGCTGTACATAGGTGGCGATTTATGGCGCCGGACACTGCCACCAGCTGTTTCTGACGACAAGCTCCCCCTGCTTCTTTCAGAAACTCGTCTCCTCCTAATCCTCTCTGACTCCCCCTCTGAACTGTCCCCCTGTTCATCTCCTCTATTGGGAACCCACGTGGCATCTGTATCATCATAATCATCCTCCCCAGCTTCGCTTGTATCAAACACCTCCAAAACTGCACCAACAGCAGTTACTTCATCATCCTCCTCAACACACCTTACATCCATATTGTCGCCTAACTCAGACATATGAGGTGGTGTAATTTGCTCAGCGCCTTCATCTTGTTGTAACAATAATGGTTGTCAATCAATGATTTCCCCACCAATTAACTCCTGCGAAGTGTCAAATGTAGTGGATGTGGTACTTGGAGTAGCGCTGGTGGCTGCGGAAGATGAGGTGTTCTGTGTTAAATAGTCAACCACGTCCTGACAATCTTGGGAGTTGATGAGACGTGCCTTCTTTTGAGCACTGTACTTTGGTCTAGGGCCGCACGAAATCACGTCAGCACGACCTCGAACAGACTGGCCGGGTGGCCTGCCTCTGGGTCTGCCTCTGCCGGTTGTTTTGTCCATATCGGGGGGATAAAGTGAAAGGTATGTACTGACTTGACTAATACAATATGCAGTCACACAGGTGCAGTGAAAGGTATGCAGTGACTGGTATTACAATACAATGTGCAGCTGTCATACATGTGCAGTTAACAGGTATGCACAGACTGGTATACTAAACAGCGTGCGGTCACACAGGTGCAGTGAACAGGTTTGCAGGGATTGGTATTACAAATGTGCAGCTGTCACACGGGGTACCGTGAACAGGTGCAGTGACTGGTGGTATATTACACTGCTTGCAGTAATGTAGGTGCACTGAACAGGTTACAGGTATGCACAGCAGTGATTGGTATTACAAATGTGCAGCTGTCACCCACACACACACAGGTACGTGAACAAGTGCAATGACCGGTGGTATTAACAATGTGTGCGCTCACGTAGGTAGGTAGGTAGGTGCACTGAACAGTGAACAGCAGGTGCACTGAACAGTGATTGGGATTACAAATGTGCAGCTGCCTGTCACACACACAGGTAGTCACTGAATGTGCTTGGCCTGACAGTGGCACAGTAGGAATTACCACCAAGGGGCCAAAGGTCAGCTGCGATTGACTGACAGGGCTGTATATAATGCAAGTGGGCAACAAAGAAAGAAAAATACATCACAAGAACAAGATTAGCTCTCAAAAGAGCTGTTGAGGGGTGCTTTTTTAGCAATAAGAATCAGCAAGGAGCAAGCTAACAAGCCTACAAGAGCCTAACTAAGCTTTCCCTATAGCTCTCTCTGCAGTAGCTCTCCCTTCTCTAATTGCTGCAGGCACACGAGTGAGTGAAATGCCTGACGATGTCTGCCTTTTATAAGGGGGGGTGGGGCTCCAGGAGGGAGTGTAACCTGATTGGCTACAATGTGCCTGCTGACTGGGATGTAGGGGGTCAAAGTTGACCCTAATGATGTAGTATAGGTGGCGGACCAAACTTCCGAAAAAGTTTGCGGTTCTCCGTGATCGCGAACCACGGAAGTTCGCCGGTTCCCGTTCGCCGGTGAACCGCTCGGGACATCTCTACATGTAAACTGGAAAATGTGACTCTGTCTGTGCCTATATGAGTCTATACTGATAGCAAAGCAGATGCAGTGTGTTCTGATCCATTTCATAAGTTTGCTACCTAGATGCCGTCATTGCTTCCAAAGTGTTTCCTTGCCCCTTTTCCATGTAAATTCTGTCTCTACTCTCCTTCTCATCCCTGTAGAGATAGAACCAGGGCTTCAGCAATGTTTATATTCATTCAGATGTAAAGAATTCTAAGTTGATGCAGGATTATGTACATTTTGTATGTAGATGCATGCAGTTTGAAAATGGAGCAATCGAATTCTGCCGAGGTGAAATTTCTTTGGCCAATTTTCAAGCTGCATAAATTTGCATAATTCTGCATCAACTCAGAATTATTTGCATCTCATTGGCCATCCCTATTCACTGAGGGCTTAGTCACAGTGGGATATTGCTTTGTAAGGCGACCTTAAAGTCACAGCGCAACATTACAACGCAAAGCAAAAAAAGGCAAATTTTTGCGCGAAAATGGCCACGATTTTATGCGCAAATTCACGTTTGCACGCGAAAACCGTTACGCACGTTGTAGCGTGCGCAAATGGTAGTGCGACCGTGATAGGCGTTATCACGGCTTTGTGAATCAAGCCCTAAGTGTTACTGCAACAGGTTCCATCACACTGCACTGCTAATCCATCAAATGAACGTACCATCACAATACATTTGCATTACGTTAGCAAAGTGATTATATTGTCTGATGCAATGCACCGCAAAGTGTCACTGTGAGCATAGCCTGAAGTGTACCTGAGAAGGAGGAGTTTTATTTTACTTACCTGGAGCTTCTTCCAGCTCCCGTAGTCTTACATGTCCTTCCGTTTCCGCTGCGCCCCTCTGATATTAGTAGTGCGATCGAGGAGACGTGGCCTCCTAGACTACACATGTGCAGAAGCCCTTGATGGGTGATGTGTGAAAGGGTGCAGCGGAGCAGACCAGGAGGAAACGGAGGGACCTGTAAGGCTATGGGGGCTGAAAGAAGCCCCAGGTAAGTAAAATATCCCCCCCATCTCAAGTTTACTCTACTGACCACTTATATTATTTACTTTCCCCATTTATAAATGAATGATGCATGCATTGTGTGTGTTATGCTGGGTACACACGTTGCAATTTCCCGCTCCATCCGCGGGATCAATCGCGGTCCATCGATTATTTCCGAGATGTTCGATTGGGTTTCGGGATACAGCCATCGATTTTGCATACTTAACATGAGTAAATCGACGGCTGTATCGATCGAGACCCAATTGAACATGTTGGAAATAATCGATCGAGCAGGAAATCACAACGTGTGTACCCAGCATTATGCATAGTAGGCTCACATGTAATGAAGACAAAGTGATATCTGGGCTCTTTGGCCACTTCCACTTAATTATCAGTTGGAGACACTTGGCCAATAGTCGTTACATCACCCACACTTTTCACTGACATCTTCTCCTGTTGTTTTCATGGACACTTGAGTTTCAAAAGCAAACAAAGGAGATGAAAAAAGTCAGCTCCACTGAGACTTTGAGAATTGAAAACATAACTTGTTGTCATGTTCCACTGTTCACTGCCATGATTCTATTGGTGAATCAGAGGAAGCAAGAGAAAATAAAGTTTTTTTTTGGTCTTTTCAACAAACATGCTAGAAAGAGTTGTAAACACATATTCCCCCAACAGATGACCTAATATCAACATTTCATGAGATTGGTGAAGGACCACCCAAATGCTCATAGACGTGAAATGATTTTTGGCTGAACCAGATGTTTTCGCAATATACACAATTGCATGTCTATGAGGCCTTCTGCAACTCTACCACCCATATCAGAATCAGAATCATTTATTACGCCAAGTAGAAAGGGGGTTGTACCCGGAAATCATTTTGGCTCATACAGGTTCTGAAAGAATGGGGGATTAAGTCTGAAAGCCAAGAGACAAGGCTGCCATACTACGGTGCCACCAGTCGCACTTTGCATCATATACTATCTCTAAAGAGACACGGAAGGGGGGGGGGGGGGCAGCAGAGGGAGGCAAAGGTTCAACAGTAATGACCCAATTCTTCATGAAATAAACCTGCAGTGATGTCTGACACTGCTGAGGATCCCGAGTGCTGGCATCTGGCAGTGCTGGCCAAGGTTCTCCAGTTCAAAAGGTGCAACAGTGTTCATTTCTGTGGTGGGTCCCCACTCCTGGGCAGCATTCAGCAATCAGCAGGGCTGGTCAATATAATCTGGCTGTCACAGAAGCATCCATGCAGCTGCCCTTACTTCTGGTTTAGTGGCTGGCATCACGGAGAGGCTGAACCAGAGGCGTCCCTGCTGTGGTCGAAAGATGAATGGAGCCGGCTTCCAGCAAGGCCAAAGGTGTTGTAATCAGCGCGGTGTCTTCCGACCTCAGTGGAGCCCCGACCTCCTGGTTAGCAGTGGTGGACTCCACTTAGCCTGTGGACCCAGGCAGATATTTGTAACTGAAACTAGTTACTACTACTAGCAGATATTTAATACTAGCAGATATTTGTAACTAGTGGTGCCTGGGAGACATCTCGAGCTCACTCCAACCTGAATTATCGCAAATTCTTTCTGTTTTAGGAAAGCAAACTTTTGTTTTTCTTAACTGAAACAGGTGACAGTGACATCTATGCACTCCCTGCAGCTGCGATATACTCTGTCTCGGCTCTACTTGTTCAGTAAGCCAGCACCTATTCAGTAAGGAGACCTTGGGCAAGACTCCCTAACACTGCTACTGCCCATTGCACGCACCCTAGTGGCTGCAACTCTGACGCTTTGAGTCCGCTAGGAAAAAAGCGTTATATAAATGTTCTGTGTCTTGTCTTAAAGGGGAACTGAAGAGAGGTATATGGAGGCTGTCCTGTTTATTTCCTTTTAATCAATACCAGTTGCCTGGCAGCCCTGCTGGTCTATTTCTCTGCAGTAGTATCTGATTAAAACCAGAAACAAGCATGCAGCTAGTCTTGTCAGATCAGACTTATAAGTCTGAACCACTGAAACACCTGATCTGCTGCATGCTTGTTCAGGGGCTATGGCTAATAGTATTAGAGGCAGAGGATCAGCAGGGCTGCCAGGCAACTGGTATTGTCTAAAAGGAAATAAACATGACAGCCTCCATATACCTCTCTCTTCAGTTCCCCTTTAAAGAACACCTGAAGAGATAGGGATATGGAGGCTGCCATATTTATTTACTTGGTTGTCCTGCCTCTAATGCCTGCCATGCAATTTCCTGTCAGATAGACTGGTCGAATCAATTATTTCTGGCAGGTCTGATCTAATATCCGATTGTTTTTCTGATCGATTTTCGATACTTCTATACAAAATCGATCAGAAAAACAATTTGAAATCAGATTGGATCTGAAATAATTGATGTGACCCGTCTATCTGATGGGAAATTGCATGGTGTATACCAGGCATTCTACTTTTAGGCATAGACCATGAACAAGCATGCAGATCAGATCTTTGACTAAAATTTGACTGTTTCAGCTACATGCTTGTTCAGGTGTGTGATTCAGGCACTACTGATGCATGAATGATTAGCAAGACGGCCAGGCAACTGGTATTGTTTAACAGCAAATAAATATGGCAGCTTCCATATCCATAGGCAAACGCGGGGGGATTACAGCTGCCCAGAATCCCCCTTTCAGGCCAGGGCCGGTATAGTGTCTGGGGACAGGCACAAGTTGAGATAACAGAATATCTGCAGGTATCCTGCAGCTCACAGCATTGCCCCTTTTCTTTCCCTGCTACAGTTGAGTTTGGATGGAGCAGTAGTGTGTGTACAGAGCATGGAGAAGCTCTGGGGAACTTAACAGAGCCAGGTATGAGCACAGCCCTGTGCCCTGCTGTGTGAACGCTTCACTTTCCCCTTCATTACCAACGTCGGTTGTCCTCATTATTATCTGTATCCAAACTACTTCTGACGGATCTTGTTGTTGATCGGAACAGATCGGATATTTAGGAAATAATTGTCAGATCCTGTCAGTTGGACGGGGACTTACATTATGTGTACCCATATTATTACAGTATTGTGCGTGGCTGAGGGAGACCTCAGCCTGGTAAAAAAAAATAAAAAAAGGAAATTTATTTAAAAATAAATACAAAAGATATTTACAAACAAACAAACATTGGGGAAGTGATCAGACCTCACCAACAGAGAGCTCTGTTGGAGGGGAGAAAAGGGGGGGGGGGGATCACTTGTGTGCTGTGTTGTGCGGTCCTGCAACGAGCCCTTAGGGCTCTTTCACATTAGGGCAGATTTTCTGCGTTTCAACGCAAAGGGTAAAGTTTGCGTTAACCAAGGTGAAATGAAAGTCCATAGACTTTCATTTTAGCTTTCACATATAACGCAGCCTTTTTGTGCGTTGCGTTACACTGCACCCAGGCGCAGTTTTTCGGCCGACGCTAGCTTTATGCGTTACAATGTTAGTCAATGTAAAACGCACACTATGCGCGTTTTTAATCCGTTAACGCAGGCAATCAGTCCCAGAATGCAACAGAGGAACAATGTAGAAAGTTGAAAGCCAAAAGAAAAAAAAAATACCTGCGTTTTTCTATGTGCAGTAACGCATATCAAAACGCATTAAAACGCATACAACAAAACGTATGCTTTGAGCGTTCTCCAACGCAAGCTCTGATGTGAAAGAGCCCTTAAAGCTGCAGTGGCTCTTTTTAAGCAAAATGGCCTGGTCTTTAGGGGGGTTGAACACTGCGGTCCTCAAGAGGTAAAAGTGAACCCGAGTCGGGTTCAAAACAAGGTCTTACCCTGCAGAGACTGCAGCCTCAAGATCCTATTGAGGCTTCCCTCTCTAGTCGGCAGCCCCCCGTTGCAGAGCGCGGCCCCCCTCCAAATTGGGGCAGCGCAGCTTCCGTATTATGGCCATGCTGCAGCCTTGAGAGATCGCCGCAGTACCACGGAGCCCGCAGCTCCGACTTTCTCCGCATGCGCAGGTGGGCTCAAGTCTGCTATTGCATCCATGCACAAGGAAGGAGCTACGCTAATATTCTGGGTGCCGCGCTCAGTGACGGGGGACATTAGAAGAGAGAGGGAAGACTCAATAGGATCCTGAGGCTTCCCTCTCTTTAGGGAAGTATCTGGCTTCGGCTCGGGTACACTTTAAGGCAAATTTGACTCCCCAGAAGACACCTTTCCAAACTGTCAAACAAATGTTCAGGAATTACCATTTGGGGCAGCAGTAAGTGTCTATGGGGTCTATGCACTAAACTGCAGTAAGCGGAAATGTGTGTATAAACCCTTACCACACGATGAGTATAGCGTAATGCATTGCATGTAATGTATTGCATTCTGCTATACTCATCGTATGTTATTCTGCTTACCGCGGCTTAGGCAGGAGTCACACTTGAGCAAATCAGTAGCGTTTTGCCGCAGACTAAAAACGCATGCGGAATTGCATACAATGATAGTCTATGATGGTGCTGCATTTTCCGGGGGCATGTGCGATTCCGCATAGCATTAAAAAAAGATACAATCTGCACTACCTTCCCGCACAACGCATGCAGTTTTCAATAGAAACCAATGGCTACTGTAAAAAAAAAAAAAATAGTCAAAATGCTCAGCAAATTGTGCGGCAAAAGCGTTTGTCTGGAATTATCTGCGATTCCTGCAGACATGAGCATGACCCCCCCCCCCCCAAGTGCATACACCCCTATGTATTTTAACATACCTCCACTTTATATCAATGTACATATATGTATGTGACTATTTTTGTGTGTGTTATATTGCAAGCATGTTTATGTATTTGTATATATATACTTGCATTGGAAGTCCATCAGATGTTTGTGAGGAGGATGAAATGTTCCCAGATCTTTCCACACCCACTTTCTCAGTTTGTCTCCTTGGCTCTCTGCAGGCTGCCCTCTGCCCCAAGGCTGTTCATCTGCAATGCTTTTGAAGCAAGATTCATCTTGTTGCTTGTGTCAATAGAGCCATTGTTTAAACATTATCTTCTGTCATCTTCTGCAGAGCATCCCCCAGAAATTCTAGTTAGAGACACAGCAGGACCTTGTCACACCTTCTGGAGCAAGCAGGACCCTCAGCGCCTTCTGTCCAACTCCCAGAAACCCATTAGCCCTTTACAGACCAGGGCAGTCTAACCGGATTTCTTAAGTTGCAGAGGCACTTAAAAAAGTAAATAAATCAATATTGCTTACTGGGACTGACAGTGCTCTGGTAGGGACATTTCTATTGCAATGCAGACTGAGCCTATGGCTTATCTCCATGATAAAGCATTGAAGTGGAGGTGATGCTAGTTTATGGCATATTTCTTTATTTAGCCTTTTCATTATAACGTCCTGGAAGTCATTATCCTCTGATCAGGTCATATTTCTGCTCCCTGTAATCAGGGCTTGCAGTATTAGTACAGGGTGGGCCATTTATATGGATACACCTTAATACAATAGGAATGGTTGGTGATATTAACTTCCTGTTTGTGGCACATTAGTAAATGTGAGGGGGAAACATTTCAAGATGGGTGGTGACCATGGCGGCCATTTTGAAGATGGCCATTTTCCGCCGAAGGGATGTTCGACTAATGCCACTCTCCAGTGACATGTGGCGAGTGCTACGCTGTGGGCTCTTGCTGAATGAAGCTAGGACAGCCACTGAGGTTTCTTCATTAGTGACAGATTTCATGCATCCGCAATTTGGCAAATCCAACACTGAACCAGTTTCACAAAACTTAGCAAGCAGTTTGCTAACTTTAGAATGGGAGATGGGTGGTCTCCTAGGGTGTCTTGCATTGAAATCTGCTGCAATGACCCGGTTACTGCGTTCACCAGACACCAACACAATTTCTATCCGCTCCTAACGTGTTAATCTTCGCGACATGTCAATGGCTGTAAACAAAGAGAAACTTGTAAATAACTCATGAAAGAATAAAGTTACGTTGAAACCAAACACACCATTCTTTTTCTTGTGAAATTCCCAATAAGTTTGATGTGTCTCATGACCCTCTTCCTATTGAAAAAACTAAAGTTGAATTCAAAATGGCCGACTTCAAAATGGCCACCATGGTCACCACTCATCTTTAAACGTTTCCCCCCTCACATATACTAATGTGCCACAAACAGGAAGTTAATATCACCAACCATTCCCATTTTATTAAAGCGGAATATAACCCTGCATTTCAACTTTGCTCTAAAATATTATTTACAGCATATTATATGCAAAAAGCATTTTTTTTTAACTAGACCAGCATTGGAAGGGTTAAACACAGAGGTTTAAAGGTCCATGGAGAGATATGCAGAAGTTCAGATAGATACATTCTATTTAGTTACATGTATCTATTGATAAATGTTACACACTCTTTGGCTGTCCTCCAGCTCCTTCTCAGTCAGAGAGATGAGTCACATTCAACACTTAGATACATTTATGTAAACAAAATGTATCTATTTCAGCTTCGGATGTGTCTGCAGAAATCTCCAGGCACTTTAAAGACCTGTGTAACCCTTCCAATGCTGGTCTAGTAAAAAAAATGCTGGTTGCATATAATATACTGTAAATAATGTTTTAGAGCAAAGTTGAAATGCAGGGTTATATTCCGCTTTAAGGTGTATCCATATAAATGGCCCACCCTGTAGATTGACTGTGCTGTAAAAGAAGAGGAGAACCTGATTGGCTAGCAGAGGGGCCCATCCACTTCCCATCTGTGAGATGAGCTGTGCGTGATTATATAATACTGTGAAGGTGGCCATACATCAGACGATGTATGGGCAGATCAACCAAGAGACAGATCTCTCTCTGATCTGTTCCCTGCCCATACACTGTAGGCCGATTCCCGATCGATTTCAGCGTAAAATCTCTCAGGAATCGGCCTTGTGATGCCGCGTGTATGGGTACGGAGCACGGAGCCAGCAGCGGAAACCGACTGATAAAGTATTCATGCATATGGCACATTTTACACTTGGGGTGATAGTGCAAGGGGTTCCGTCGTGTTCCTTCCAGGGGCGTAGCAATAGGGGGTGCAGAGGTTGCGACCGCCTTGGGCCAGAGGGGGCCCATAGGGCCCTCCCTGTACATCATTATTAGCTCTCTATTGGTCCTGTGCTGGTAATAATCACTTCTATAGATGCTTTAAATAGCAGTAATCAATAACAAACTGCTCCCCATCCCCCTCTTGCACCTCTGACACTGTAGTTGCCATTGGCAGGTTTTGGTGCGCCGTATCAATCGTTACGCATAAAGTGCTTGGGGGCCCCATTGTAAAACTTACATCGGGGGCCCATAGCTCCTAGGCTACGCCACTGGTTCCTCCCGATATCGCAAGCCGTTACTGCCACGCACCGGATTAGGCCTGTTGGCCTTACATCTTGCAGCATGTCCAATCAATACATGTGACCAATTTCGCCCCAAAATCGGTGGCCTCGTTGATCAGGCATGCTCTTGGCGGCACTGATTTGAAACCGATCCAATTATAATAATCGAATTTGGATGGTCAGTTGGCTGCCAAGCCTCCTGATGTATGGCCACCTTTAGGCTGGTTAACCTGTCTGTGCGGACAACCATGAGTTTCCTGCTATGTGCGTACGGTTCTTTCCTTGCATTTTTTGCGTTTATTTGCATTTTATATGCATTTTTCATGCGCTTCATTTTGTATTTTTAATAAATATACGTATTCATCAAGCAAAATAATACATTTATTACCCGTTCCCCACCCCCTAAAAAGGCATCAAACGGATTTCCCATAGGAAAGCATTGCACGTGAATTGCATGCGTTTTTTAGTTCCCATAGGAAAGCATTGCATATTATTATTCTTATTATTAGTTGGATTTATATAGTGACAACATATTATCCAGCAATGTACAATAAATAAGGTTACAAACATGCAATTTGCATACAGTATGCAGGAAGAATAAACTTGCTGTGTGATTTTAAAATGCACATAAAACCCCATTACATTTTGTGTGGCCCATAGAGGAACCTTATATGCAAATTTGCATGCTATTCTAACAAATGTGCTCCCTGCCTTATACACTCACAATCAGGTACTTTTAGCGACTATCTATAAAATGTATGCAGTCATCCTTTGCTGAGCACAAGCTGATGATATTTATTTGGCTAGAGCTCAGCATTAAACAATGGTGCCGTATGTTTTGTGCCATAGCATTACCCGGTAATCTGTTCTTTTGTTGTATGGAAATCCCCTAGAATGATGGAACAGGCTGTATAGTACTGTGAACCTGGCCATTTAAAGCCATGAAAATAGTCTCGGATCATGTGACCAGAGGATGGCGTAGCCCCCGGCAAATTCAGCTTCTCATAACTGCATGTGTGGGTTTAATGAATTCCCCAAGTGTGTGTGCCCAGACCTTTAGGGATGTATTGTACTTGTATCTAATTTATGTTTATGCTGAGAACTGCCACCTAAATTAAACGTAATAGTCAGCAGTCATCACAGCGTACAACACAGCTGCAGGTTGCAACAGGTGCCGCTAAAAATAATTAGTCATCGGGGGTGTGCATAAATTGGAAGCACCTACAATGATCTCATGGGCATCCAGCAGAATTTATACCAAAGACAGAGAAGAACCGTAGAGAACAAAGAGCTACCATGCTGCTATTCTCCTGTGCCCACTGCTCTTGTCATACTGGGCCTGCCACTACAATCACTCCGCTCAGAGAGTAATAGATACTCATTATACTATCACTTTAAATAGCAATATACCTTTTTTTTGTCAAGAAAAAGAAAAGCTGTTGCACTTATCTGATGCTCGCCACTAGGCTAACTTGAAGTGAAAAAAAAAAATTGTTAACACTTGTATGGTGCTTGAAACCTGGAGCATCATAGAGACTTGCCCATGTACTCCTTACTGAATAGCTACTTCACATTATGGGCTATATTCACAAAAGTTTGTTAAAGATGCCATATGCAGAAGGCATGCAGAAATATAACCGTTACTTAGCTGGCGAGGTAGCATGTGTTGCCCAATTAGTACAACCCATGTTACCTAGGTAACATGAGTGTTGCTATGGTGATGTTGTCCTGTTGATGCAATGTTATACTGCTTGGAGCTTGGTTCTACTAGGTATGCATGCATCTTATTGGCACATGCCCAGTACAGACACGCCCCTCCATGGCTGGAACCACACCCATAAGAAAGCTATCCGACTCATGCTGAATCAAATAGGCAAAGAGGGTCCCTACGCTGTATCAGTGGGCTGCAGGAGGATTCATGAAGCCTCTGGCCTATCCAGTAGCTCCCCACTACTGAGATATGTCACTTTTTTTTTAGACTTTAGGTGTACTTTAAGTGTGGTTAAAATGATTGTCCGTCCTGTGCTCCGCACCCACCTCCTCTTCACACCTCTCCACTGTGCACATTATAGGGTGTGCTACTGATGGACAATCATCATTATTTGAAGAGAAAGAAATGATTCCACAGACAGTGCCCAAATCCTGCTTTTTTCTTGCATAAAAATGTCTTAAAGTGAGTGTTTACCATTTAAAAAATAAAAAAGTCGGATACTCACCTAAGGAGAGGGAAGGCTCGGTGCTAATGAGCCTTCCCTCTCCTCTCCCAGTGCCCGGTCCCGCGCAGGATCCCCCGTGGCAGTATTTGACCAGTTCGGTCAAATACTGCCACTTCTGCATGCCGAAGGGAGCTTTCGGAAGCCTTCGGGAGCACTCGGGCTCCCGAAGACGGGCCGCTCCATACTACGCATGCGCGAGCGCCCTCTATGACGCACTCGCGCGTGCGTAGTATGGAGCGGCCCATCTTCGGAAGCCCGAGTGCTCCTGAAGACCTCCGAAGTCCCTGCGGCAGCGGACGCGTACTGGGAGCCAGCGCAGCACCGAGGGCACCGGGAGTGGAGAGGGAAGGCTCATTAGGACCGAGCCTTCCCTCTCCTTAGGTGAGTATCTGACTTTTTTATTTTTAATGTGGTACCCATTGGCTTTAAATGAAATCTGAAGCAAATTTAAATCAAGCATGTAAACGAGGCTTTATATAGATGCCTCTAAGGGCCAGTGCACACTAAAAAGCGCTAGCATAATCGCAAACGCTCAGCACTTTTTCAAGTGATTTTTATAGGCGATTCTAGGCTTGTGCCTATTGATTCTCTAAGCATGCCCAGCGATTTTAGGTGTAGTGTGTTTTTTTTTTTGTTACAGTAGAGCTGGAACTGAACAGCTTCTGTAACAAACATGCTTTTAAAATCGCTCTGATCTAGCGCTTTTTAGAGCAATTTTCCACTTTCCTATATGTAACATTGAGACTGAATCGCCTCAGAAATCAGCAAAAATGCTGCAGGACTCGAGGTTGCATTTGGGAAAAAAGCACGTCACTCCATCCCATTCAAATACTTTAGCCATGCGCTTTTTAAAGCGCAAGCATTTGTAAAAGTGCTCAAGTGTGCAACAGCCCTTACATTTACTGCTTATAAATATGTAGAAATAGAGGGAGTGAAAACCTATTGCAGGTCTTTAATGGGGGCCTAATAAATATAAATTGGAGTCTGAGAAGTAGGCCATTTGTTTTCTGTAAAAATAATAATTTATTAAATACAATGACCTAGCCAATACATGCACAATATTTACAACTTAGCAGTATTATATAGAGAGCATAGTTCAATTTCTCCCTACCAGGGGCATAGCAATAGGGATTGCAGAGGTTGCGACCGTATCGGGCCCTGAAGGGCCCTCCCTCAACTACAGTATTAGCTTTCTATTGGTCCTGTGCTCATAATAATCACTTCTATAGATGCTTTGAATAGTAGTAATCATTAACAAACTGTTCCCATTGCTAGGTTTTGGTGCATCGTATCAATTACTATGTATAGAGTGCTTGGGGAACCCCATTGTAACTTGGGGACCCCATTGTAAAACTTTTATTGGGACCCACAGCTCCTTAGCTATGCCACTGCTCCCTACACAGTATATGTGGAATAGTAGAAGGCGGTCTCTCTCTCTCTGATAACTGTACCTGTAGGGAAAAAAGTGACCCATTTAGATACTTACCTTCGTAGAGGCTTCCCCACCCCCCTCCACCAAACCGGCATTGGGACCCCCCCAAAACCTCTTTAACAAGGGCTTGTCGACAGGGGCATGTGGCCACGCTCTCATCCATCACAGGCTTGGCTGCACCGCACGCTCGCTCACAGATGGGAGAACAGCTGTGATCTTCCAGAGGGCCCCAGATCAGTGGTCTTGAGGAGGATGTTGAAAGCCACAGGAGGACCCAGAGTAGAGGCCTGTCTGGGTCTACTTTTTTAGAACCGCACCAGCAGCCTCGCTACCCGCACCCGACCAACTTTCTTACATAACTGCAAGCTTCCGGAACCACAACCGGATCCACAACCCACAACCCGCTTTTCGGCTGCCTAATGCAGCCATGAAGAGGCTGATGAAAAGACTCTTCCATCACAATTTCCCACCACCGGGCAACGCTGCAATGCCTCCTCTGGGTTCCGATCACATGTCATATCATGTGATCAGAAACCAGAAGAGGATGTTGCGAGTGCAGCACCACTGCGGATGGAGGAAGAAGAGAAGCCGATCCAGCTCCCTGCAGCCCGCTCTACCCGCAACCCGCACCTGCAGCGCACTACCCGCAACCCGACCCGCACCCAGGCCACGGTGAAAATGGTTTCCCGACCCGATGCAGGTCTCTAATCCTGAGGCTTCCATCTACCAATTTTCTCTCATTTTAAAGTCACAGGTTTGATATCACACAGTATCACTTCACTATTTATACTGAACAGAAATGCATAAAGAGAGGTAGTTTTAAAATCCATGAGGCTTTGCAAACGGAATAACTTGGCTACATCCTGCATTAAAAATGTATTTGTTACATTTTGTTATATATTATCTTTCCATAACACTTTTGTGAAAGCCAAAAATAACCAGCGCGATTGGGTTCTTGTCATCTAGTGCTGTAATCTAGCCGATGATCATTTTGTACACTTGTCATTTTAGGAAGGGAAGAACGCGCAGGGGTTACAGGTAAAATGATCTCCAAGACAAATAAGTGAAAACAACATGAAGAATCTGTGGAAATGCCACTTTCTCATGAACCTGTGTTCCCAGACACAGCTGTGGAATGTGAAGATGAGTGATTGCCTCCCAGGCCAGGCAGGAAGTGTGCAGGAATGGGTGATGTATAGTTCAGCAGTGCAGTCAGGGCTGATCTGCTGAGCTCCCTGCAGATGTTGTCTATTCATGACACAGACATGACCTTGAGAATCTAAGGTCACCCCAACCAGCAGACTGGTGCACATAACACAACACACAACTCCTGTCATGTGTAGTGCAGGCTGGTCTAACAAATGCCAGCAGCAATGGGCCTTTGTCCTGCGATAATGGTGTCACACTCAATACACAGAAACTCACAGGTGCATCCTATAGCTGAAAAACAGCGGTTACCATATTTTATCATTGCTGGTGGTTACAATTTCCATTTAAATGGGATATGTAGACAAAAGACAAACAAAAGCAATAGATAAAGGCGTGAAAATCTGCTTTGTTTTTAAATACTTGCTGAAAGAAAACATTGGTTGATTGCAGCAGCTATGACGTTATAGTGATAGGTTGTCTTAGCATAAAGGGGTGGGGATTAAACAGAACTTCTTGGTTCCTGATGTGAGTGGTAACTTAAGTACTTGCTAAAATTCAGCTGTAAGTGAGCAACTGTGGTTTCCCATGATGCATTACATCAAAAAGAGAACCCAACATGCCCTGCAACTTCCTTTGTGCAGCAGATGTACCAAGTAAGAGTCAAGTAAACTGGGGAATGATTATTTATTAACAAGAAAATTAAGAGTGATCTTTAACTTCTGGATTGTCTGGTTAGCATCCTGATTACGTGTTTACCAGATAAAATTAAATAATTGATTTTTTATTTTATACCCGACAATTACACTTTAAGCAAAAAAGGAGGGATTACCCACAAAATACACTATATCTACTCATACTGTACAATTTGATTGATATGTTGCTATTTTTTGGCTTATGTTTGGATCAGTGATTGAGGTTGTTTTTAATTGTTTAGTATTCATATGGAATGCAATTTGGATATAATAAAATGTGTTCATTCTTGAATCCAGAGTTGTGCTATTTTGTGGGTAATCCCTCCTTTTTGCTTAAACAGGTACAAAGATGGGCACATTATTTAATCAGAGGGATGGAAGCTCTTAGGCTGGTTTCCCAGTGGGACGTTAAAGTCCCACGTTACAGCAGCCAGTAACGCAGCCTAACTCACAGCACTGTAAAATCAATGTGTTGTTCACAGTGCACACGTTGCGTTACATAGTAACGCAGCACGTTTAAACAAAGTCCTGCATGCTGTACGTTATACTCGGCTAAGCCACGTTAGACTGTTTGCACATGCTCAGTAATGTTGGAGGAGGTCTCCCCTCCTCCTCCGCGGCCAGCCACATGGCTAATTAATATTCACTGCACTGTGGTGACTCTTGGTGGGACTGTAGTGTTGTCATTTGATCCGGATCTTTTTTCGTGAGTCGAATCATCCGGATCATCACAATGAAAGATTTGGTTCACAGTGGATGTCTGTCTGGAAGAAACAGGAACATACAGAATGTACAGTGCAGGGAAAGTCCTGTCCTGCTAGTCATTTCACCCAGTCTGCTTCCCTAGTAAAATGATTCAAATGATTCGGTTCAAAGATCCGGATCTTTTCAATGATCCGATTCAAATGATCCGAATCCTTAAAAAGATCTGGACTTCCTATCACTAACCTGGAGCGGTCGCTTTGAGAGCTGCATAACGCGGCTCAATCTGACGTCCAACTTCAACACCACCATGCGTTGTGTTAGGGGCACGTTATGCAACCATAACGTCCCCTAAAACGCAACGTCTTGGTGGGAAAGTAGCCTTACTTAGCAAGTAAGGTACAATACAAGAGCTTGGCAGATGAGCTTTTAGTCCCAATGGACAAGGGATCGTGATCTGCATATGGAGGAAAAAAGTTTGTGCCATCTATTTAGAAAGGGCTTCGCAGTGAGAGCGATTAAAATCTGAATTATCTTACCTCAGGAAGTAGTTATGTCAAACTCTATATCTGCATTTAAGGTGGAACTGTCAGACATACTATCTCAGAAAAAAACACATATATAAGTAGATAAATTCTTGCTCTGCTTACATACCATATCTATTGCACTGTCCACATTTTGATTTTAGGGATTTTTCTATCGTAAAAAAAGAGAAAATCCTTCTTAGGATTTTCCATTTTGTCTGTGTCTATCTTGAAGCCAACATAATTGACATCATTTCCTCCCTATTACTCTGTCTGTGTAACATTGCCTGCCCCCTCCCAGTCTTCAGACACTCCCACCCACCTCTGCAGTAGACAGTGCATTGAGAAATATTGGCCGATCAGAGAGGAACAAAAGTGTTGGAGAGTAAAACAGGAGGGAAAGAGGCTTCAGCCAATCAGGCTGCATTTGTTAAAGTGAGTCTGAAGCCAAATTAAAAATGGCTTTTAAGCTTATATTCAACAGGGGCTTGCCCCTGCTAAAATGCCGCTATCCCGCGGCATAACGACCCCTGCAAAATCAACAACCAACTTGGTTGTGGATTTTGCTGCCCCTGTGCGCTTCCGTGTGAGGCAGGGCTATGAGCTGCGAAGGCAGACTGAGAGGGGCGGGAGAGAGGCGGAGATCCGCCGCTGATAGACGCGTGTGAGGCAGGGCTGCAGCTCATAGCCCTGCCTCACACGGAAGCGCTCCCCGGAGGTAGCAGGGGGGATTTGGGGGGTAAAGACCCCTCGTTATGTCGCGGGATAGCAGCATTTTAGCAGGGGCAAACATGCCCCTGCTGAATATAAGCTTAAAAGCCATTTTTAATTTGACTTCAGACTCTCTTTAAGTCTGATGGAAAGTAAAGAAGAAAAAAATAAATCCTAGCATGCCCTGCAACTTCCTTTTTGTGGCTGATGTGCCAAATAAGAGCCAGGGAAACTGGGAAATGATGTTTTATGGAGAAGTAAAATAAGAGTGATATTTAACTTTTGGATTGCCTGATTAGCATCCTTCTTATTTGTTTACCAGATAAAAATAAAGAATTGATTTTTTATTTTATGCCCGACAGTTACACTCTAAATAAGGCTTGGGTGCTTTCTTTGCACTCAAGGGCATCCGCAGCTTTAATTACTAGGTAATTCTCGGGAGAGTTGATCCAGGGATTTCTCAGTTTCCCATCTGAACTCAGGAAGGAACTTTTCCCTTTAAGGCTAATTTGTCTTGTAAGGTCTTCGGCCTTCTCCGGATCAATTGGGATATGTGCGGGTTCAGGACAGGTTTTTTTATTTTTTGGGGGGTTGAACTTGATGGTGGATGGATCTATCTAAGTTACGAGGAATGTAACATGCGGTAAAGCAAACAACTGATTTTATTGAACATTTTCTCAAATGTTGATTCCCAAAGCCTGTTACCACATGGAAAACTAAATTACTATCTAGTGTGGCAAATTACTGAATTGTGAGGTAAATATCTCATAAATGTTAATTCACAAAGAATAACACATGCAGTAAAACAAGTGAGATGTAGGTATTTTACCTGCAGCCTGGAGCTGTCAGTCATATAACTACCAGCCATTTGTGAGGTTTCAGAATGGCAGAAACACAGCAAAGAAAAGGTGAACACTATTTACCGGTAAGCTATTCAGAAAAAGTTAATGGAAACCTATTTTCCGCATTTCACATGTGTTGCATAACACAAATCCACAATATTATTGCGCAGTAATTAAAAATGTTTAATAAAATGCTAATTATTTATTTTTATTTATGTAAGTATTTTATATAGCGCCGACATATTATGCAGCGCTGTACAGAGTATATTGTCTTGTCACTAACTGTCCCTCAGAGGGGCTCACAATCTAGTCCCTACCTAAGTCATATGTCTATGTATGTATCGTGTAGTGCATGTATCATAGTCCAGGGCCAATTTTAGGGGGAAGCCAATTAACTTATTTATATGTTTTTGGCATGTGGGATGAAACCAGAGTGCCCGGAGGAAACCCACGTAGACACAGGGAGAACATACAAACTCCTTGCAGATGTTGACCTAGCTGGGATGCATTTTAAGCAGCTTGGACTTGCAACTTACTTGTCAAGAGATGCCCATGCTAACTGTATCACATCTGGCTTCCATTTTTTATGCACAAGATAGATATTTACCTCAGTAGAGGGAAGCCTTTAAATAGTCCAGAGGGTTCCTCCTCGACTCCACCGATCCAGCAATGGGACCCTCCAAACATATTTGACAAGAGCTTGTTGAATGTGTTCTCGCAGCTGCACTCCCATCCATGTTCTCGCAGCCGCACTGCAGTAGCACAAGCACAGCCTGTGCAGTAACATTAAGCCACTTGTGCATGGCTTTATCTCAGCCACAAAGAAGAAGATGATCCCAGCAGTGAGCACTAGTGGGATGGATGAGGATCCGAGATGCCAATCAATAATCCAGAGGCTTCTTTCTACTGAAACAGGTACCTAACTTACCTTTTCTTTTCCCCATAGGTTTGCTTTAAAGTACCGCATGGGTTAAAAATGTTTTGTGAATGGTCATTTTTTATACATACATGTATAATTTATTAAACTATTATGGCATATGTGAAAATCTACGTGAATAACGGTACTCCCCAAAAATATATTTTACACGAAACAGGTCTTAGGCCTGGTGCTCACCAAGCATTTTAGGTAGCGTTTTCCAAAACGCTGCCGCTTGTGAAAACGCTTGGCTAATGTATCTCAATGGGCTGGTGCACACCAGCGGTGTGAGGTTTTTAGAAAACCACAAACGTGGCACCTGCAGCATTTTTGCAGTTTGCAGATGTGTTTCTGACTCAATGTAAAGTATAGGAAAAGCACAAACCGCTCTGAAAAGCGCTAGATCAGTTTTCTAGACGTTTTTGTTACAGTAGCTGTTCAGTAACAGCTTTACTGTAACAATTTATGAAATCTGCTACACCAAAATGCTCCAAAAAACGCTAGGCATGTTTAGAAAATCTCTCTAAACATGCCTAGAATCACTCTGAAAATCTGCTTCAAAAACACCTAGTGTTTTGCAGATCTGCTAGAGGTTTTTGGTGTGCACTGGGCCTGAGTGAGTAGAGGCCTATATACCCACGTTTCTCTCATCGTGGGGCAAATTAACTAAACTTTGGTAGGATACCGTGTGTAAGCAGTGCACAGCAATTTTACTGTTACTTATGATAGTTCAGGTACACTTTAACCTTTCATTAACCTTTATCCTCTCAAGCTATTAACCAGTTACCTGCCACCAAAACGGAAAATCCAGCACAACTGAAAAACTTTGCCAAAGTCATTTTCGATTTCAAAAATATATTCGTGAAAATACCATACATTATATTTTTGCAATGTGAACTATCATGATTTCATGAACAAATTGTCATTCATGAGCAAATTACACCTTGGTGTAAAAAAAAATATAAAATAAAAAGAATGAAAAAAAAAATCACAAACGTATTACAAAATTACTTTCAAAGACATTTTCGATGAAAGAGGAACTTTACATTATTTTTGCAAGAATTAATGCGAAAAAATATTTGCATTTTCGCTCCTCACTGATTGTCATCATACATTGTACTAGGAACATAATTGAAATGTTGTTATAACCAGGACACATGGACAAATAAAATGTGTGGGCTAATCTACAGTAGCACTTTTTATTTTCAAACTATAATGGCTGAAAACATAGAAATAATGACTTTTTAAAATGTTTTTGCCTCCTTATTCCCTGTAAAATACATAAAACAATAATTCTTAGCAAAAAGTACCACCAAAAGAAAGCCTAATTGGTGGTGAAAAACAAACAAGGTACAGATCATTTAGGTGTGATAAGTAGTGATAAAGTTATCGGCTAAAGAATGGGATGAGTGTGAAATGTAGAAAATTGCTGTTTTTTTTTAAGGGGAAAAAAACCTGTAGGGAAGTGGTTAATTAGCCTAACTCATTAATTCTTAATTACCTTATCACTAAACTAACTATATGTAGTGGTACCTAACCCTAAATCCTTAAAGCAGACCCAAACCAAACATTTTTTTAATTCTAAATATTTAGTTGCACTACTCTGACACATACAAAGATAAATAAACACTGCTTCAAGCTTATGAGCATTCCAGTGCATGCTTTTCACCCTTCTCTTTTCATAACTAGGGTTATGCAGATGGCAGCCATTACTTCTGAGCTTAGTAGGAGGTTTTAGATCATGGGTGTGTTTGTCATTGTCATCAGCTACTCTCCCTCACAGGGGCGTCGTCTATGTTAAATCTCACACAAGCTGAGACCACCTCCCCTGGGACATAATCAATAGCAGCCTGTGTTTTGTTTTTGTTTTTTATCTCCTCCACCAGTCTGCCGTATTCTGTCCCGGTAATATGAAAGGAAGGGAGGGGTTCCTCCAATAAATGTAAAATATTTTATATTTGTCATCATGCAGCTGAAAAAAGGCTGTTATTTATTATTATAATTTAGAAAATAGATTTTATTTCTGAAATCTTGTATTTTTAATTTGGGTCCACTTTAAACTAATTTAGAACTAGGACTGCCCTTGCACTAAAAGGCTCCTATCCACTATATGATTTGAATCAATCAAGATCAAGTGTTTGATTTGGTAAAAACATTAAACTGAACAAGACATGAGTGAAAAGTAAGATGACAGAGGTGAAAGGGTGAGGCTGCATCAAGCAATACAAAGCTAGTGTTAGCAGCTGTGCAGACGATATCAGATTCGATCTCTGCTTAGATCTGATCTAATATGTGGTACAAGATGCTAAACATTTGAACCTAGGTAAGTATCAATAATTTATCACATTGCATTGAATCAAGGCCAGATTTATAATTTTTCCACCCCAGGCCAGTTTATTGTTGTTCCTTATCTATGTACGACAGCGCCCCTCCCATCCCCCCCCCCCCCCTTCTGTGTGTAACATCCATGTACCGCCGCCTCTCTTTCTTGTACAGCTCCTTTGAGCAGCACATCTGCTCTTCCATATGTTGCTCCCCATATGCAGTCTCCCTTTTCCATTTGTAGGATTTCTACCATATTCACCAACAATTTCTATGTCTAGCCACCCCTTGGCCAGCAGGCGCCCGAGGCCTGGGTCTTTGTAGCCTTTCCAGAAATCCAGTCCTGCTTGAATAGCGTGTGCCTTGTTTAATCCTGCCGGGGGTACAGTCCTCTTCCCCTACTGTGTACCTTTGATTGTTATTTCTTGCCTTTGTAATCTATGTGGCTATTTCATTTACTGTAGAATGCTGCTTATATTGATGATTTATAAATATATAATAATAATAGCTACGGCATGTACCCAACATCTGAGCCCTTCCTACAACCTGAACTTCACATGGTGGAGCCAGAAGGATTCTGGATGACATAACCCAGCAGGCAACAAGCATTTTATAATTGTAACTATGTTTATGACTCATGGGCGTAGCCAGCGAAGAAGCCACCCTTCTAATGTCAGAATATGTGTCGCGTGTCTGCCGCACATCACAATAGATAGTTGCTGTACACCCACAAGTATCTGTCTTCATTCACAGTTAATCTAGTAAAAGGCTTTTACACGTGAATCAGAGGAGTATAATTGTGCGCTTCCGACTGCTGTAAAAGGAACATTGTTTATGAACAGGTATAACAGCAACACGAAGAATCGGCTGAATTGTTCCAAGAAAGTCATCTGTGCTTAGTTGTGAAAGAGATCATTGTTCAGTAAATAATTGTATCAATGTGTGTTAAGGTGAAACTCCAACCAAACCTTTGCATTTTAGTTTTATACAGTGCTGGGCCGAAATTACGCATTAGCGTAAGTACGCATCGTAATTCACTACAAATGCACCGTAAGCGTTACGTGTAAGGTTACGGTATTACGCGTAGTTAATTACGCGTAGACCGTGGGGTTACGTTTTACGCGTAACAAATTACGCGTAAGACAGTAAACTCCCATTGAAATTACACAGTCTGCCGTAATCGCGTAATATTACGCTCCCGTATAATATAAAAAAGCCGCCGACTTTAAGGGTTAATAGCAAAGCACCCTTAAGTGCTAAGAGCCTCAAATTTGGAGAATATATTAAGGAGATCAGAAGGAATAAGAGGAAAAATTTTTTTTTTCAAAAAGACCTTATAGTTTTTGAGAAAATCGATGTTAAAGTTTCAAAGGAAAAATATATACATTTAAAAACCCGCCGACTTTAACGGTTAATAGCAAAGCCTGCTTAAAATTTAGGAACACCAAATTCACAGGGTATATTAAGCGGATCAGTGGGAATAAGAGGAAAAAAATTTTTTTCAAAAAGACCTTATAGTTTTTGAGAAAATCGATTTTTAAGTTTCAAGGGCGAAAATGTCTTTTAAATGCGGAAAATGTCAGTTTTTTTTTGCACAGGTAACAATAGTGTTTTATTTTCATAGATTCCCCCAAGTGGGAAGAGTTTTACTTACTTCGTTCTGAGTGTGGGAAATATAAAAAAAAAACGACGTGGGGTCCCCCCTCCCAGACCTCTTTAACCCCTTGTCCCCCATGCAGACTGGGATAGCCAGAATGCGGAGCACCGGCCGCGTGGGGCTCCGCACCCTGACTATACCAGCCCGCATGGTCCATGGATTGGGGGGTCTCGGAAGGGGAGGGGCAGCCAAGCTTTCCCCTCCCCCTCCGAGCCCTTGTCCAATCCAAGGACAAGGGGCTCTTCTCCACCTCCGATGGGTGGTGGAGGTGGAGGCCGCGATTTCCTGGGGAGGGGTTCATGGTGGCATCTGGGAGTCCCCTTTAAAAAGGGGTCCCCCAGATGCCCACCCCCCTCCCAGGAGAAATGAGTATAGAGGTACTTGTACCCCTTACCCATTTCCTTTAAGAGTTAAAAGTAAATAAACACACAAACACATAGAAAAAGTATTTTAATTGAACAAAAAACATAACCACGAAAAAAGTCCTTTAATATTCTTAATTAACCATTAATACTTACCTGTCCCTTTAAAAGCCAGTTCCCACGCAATATCCTCGGAAATATACTAATCAGTTACAATGTAACAAAGTTATTACAATGTAACAACTTTGTTACTTTGTAACACCACCTCACCCGACGTCACTCGCCGCTCACCCGCCGGCCGCCGCATACACGCTAGTCCCCGCCGGCTCCCGCCGTCCACTCCGCCCACACCTGTCACCCATATACATGCTGGCACCCATGGGTGCCAGCATGTATATAGGTGACATGTGGGAGAGGCGGGGAGGGCAGCGAGAGCCGGCGGGACTTAGCGTCCCTTCACCCGACAGAGCTCTGAGCTATATTAGCTCAGAGCTCTCGAAAGCATCTTTGTATTTGGGCTCCAAGGAGCCCCATTGGTCCTTAGCAGACCAATGGGGTTCCTTCAAATCAGAAGGAACCCCATTGGTCTGCTAAGGACCAATGGGGCTCCTTGGAGCCCAAATACAAAGATGCTTTCGAGAGCTCTGAGCTAATATAGCTCAGAGCTCTGTCGGGTGAAGGGACGCTAAGTCCCGCCGGCTCTCGCTGCCCTCCCCGCCTCTCCCACATGTCACCTATTTACATGCTGGCACCCATGGGTGCCAGCATGTATATGGGTGACAGGTGTGGGCGGAGTGGACGGCGGGAGCCGGCGGGGACTAGCGTGTATGCGGCGGCCGGCGGGTGAGCGGCGAGTGACGTCGGGTGCGGTGGTGTTACAAAGTAACAAAGTTGTTACATTGTAATAACTTTGTTACATTGTAACTGATTAGTATATTTCCGAGGATATTGCGTGGGAACTGGCTTTTAAAGGGACAGGTAAGTATTAATGGTTAATTAAGAATATTAAAGGACTTTTTTCGTGGTTATGTTTTTTGTTCAATTAAAATACTTTTTCTATGTGTTTGTGTGTTTATTTACTTTTAACTCTTAAAGGAAATGGGTAAGGGGTACAAGTACCTCTATACTCATTTCTCCTGGGAGGGGGGTGGGCATCTGGGGGACCCCTTTTTAAAGGGGACTCCCAGATGCCCCCATGAACCCCTCCCCAGGAAATCGCGGCCTCCACCTCCACCGCCCATCGGAGGTGGAGAAGAGCCCCTTGTCCTTGGATTGGACAAGGGCTCGGAGGGGGAGGGGAAAGCTTGGCTGCCCCTCCCCTTTTGAGACCCCCTAATCCATGGACCATGCGGGCTGGTATAGTCAGGGTGCGGAGCCCCACGCGGCCAGTGCTCCGCATTCTGGCTATCCCAGTCTGCATGGGGGACAAGGGGTTAAAGAGGTCTGGGAGGGGGGACCCCACGTCGTTTTTTTTTATATTTCCCACACTCAGAACGAAGTAAGTAAAACTCTTCCCACTTGGGGGAATCTATGAAAATAAAACACTATTGTTACCTGTGCAAAAAAAACTGACATTTTCCGCATTTAAAAGACATTTTCGCCCTTGAAACTTAAAAATCGATTTTCTCAAAAACTATAAGGTCTTTTTGAAAAAAAAAAAATTCCTCTTATTCCCACTGATCCCCTTAATATACCCTGTGAATTTGGTGTTCCTAAATTTTAAGCAGGCTTTGCTATTAACCGTTAAAATCGGCGGGTTTTTAAATGTATATATTTTTCCTTTGAAACTTTATCGATTTTCTCAAAAACTATAAGGTCTTTTTGTAAAAAAAATTTTTCCTCTTATTCCTTCTGATCTCCTTAATATATTCTCCAAATTTGAGGCTCTTAGCACTTAAGGGGGCTTTGCTATTAACCCTTAAAGTCGGCGGCTACCTAACATTGATCCATGCGTCAACTTTTCCGCTTGGCAGCATGACCTTATGCATTAATTGCTAGTAGGATTTTACGCGTAAGCCTATAACGTAATAACCTGAATTACGGTATACTTACGCGTAATTGCGTAAGTGCTATGCGTAATTACAGACATGTTCCGAAATTGAATGTCTATGCCGTAAGCGTAATTTCGTAATGCGTAATAGCGTAAAATTACGCATAATGATCCGTAAGCGTAGCTTTCTCCATTACGACTAGCACTGGTTTTATATACAGTGGCCAACTGCTAGAAGCTTCATTCTATTGCTGTCTGTGTGCTGATTGGTGAGGACTTCCTGCAAGGGCCACCAAAATAGGAAGTGAGGTAGCGTCCTTCCAGTGGAGACACAGACAGCAGTGCAAACATTGTTTTAATAGTTTGGGAATGTATTTATTGTTTCTTTATCTCAGCTGTGAAGATTTCCACCTCTGCAAAATAAATGAGAAATGGAGACATAGATAACAGTATAAACCTGAAAAAAAGTCTGGTCTTTTCCATCTCTATTGTAACTTTGCTGGCGTTAAACCCTAATATTTCAAAGTAATCTGAAAGTTTCATATATTTATTTAGCAATGTTTATTTTTAAAATACTCACACATAATATACATATATACAATCATCTATGTTAAAACCAGAAACATGTCCATCAAGTCCAGCCGCCTGACCTTTTTTGTCCCATAATACCGAACAAAGAAAAGGCTACAAGGAGAAGATTTTCCAAGTTTTAATAATTGTGTTTAATGTGTGTACTGCAAATACATGTTTAAACCTGATGCATCTGTTATAAAGCTTGCAAAGTCTCTTGGGTTGTCCAGTACCGAAGTACAGCAGAAGCTGATTGCCTAAGCTTGCAAAGTCACTTGGGTTGTCCAGTACCGAAGTACAGCAGAAGCTGAGTGCCTAAGCTTGCAAAGTCTCTTGGGTTGTCCAGTAACAAAGTATAATTGTGTCTCGAGTGCCTTGAGGCATCCCTTTTAAAGTTACATACCCGTTGAAACTCAAAAAATTAGAATACTGTGCAAAAGTTCATTTATTTCAGTGATTCAACTTAAAAGGTGAAGCTAATATATGAAATAGACTAATTCCCCTAAAGCCCTCCAGAAGCTGTTCCAGCATGCACCATGCCATTTGTCCTAACCCTATAGCTAACTCCATATAGCACCAAATGCTCTGGTGTACCTGAGCGATATGTCAGTCCAGCGCTCTTTCCCTGTAGTGTCAAATGCAGGATCAACTTTGAATCTGATAGGCAACACAAATAGTGCGTGTAAATGCACCTTAAAGGGATACTGTAGGGGGGTCGGGGGAAAATGAGTTGAACTTACCCAGGGCTTCTAATGGTCCCCCGCAGGCATCCTGTGCCCGCGCAGCCATTCACAGATGCTCCGGCCCGCCTCTGGTTCACTTCTGGAATTTCAGACTTTAAAGTCTGAAAACCACTGCGCCTGCGTTGCCGTGTCCTCGATCCCGCTGATGTCACTAGGAGCATACTGCGCAGGCCCAGTATGGTCTGTGTCTGCGCAGTACGCTCCTGGTGACATCAGCGGGATTGAGGACATGGAAACGCAGGCGCAGTGGTTTTCAGACTTTAAAGTCTGAAATTCCAGAAGTGAACCAGAGGCGGGGCCAGAGCATCGAGGAGTGGCTGCGCAGGCACAGGATGCCTGCGGGGGACCGTTAGAAGCCCCGGGTAAGTTCAACTCATTTTCCCCCGACCCCCCTACAGTATCCCTTTAAGAGAGCCATATACAGACATAGTTCTCTTTTAGCTAAATGATTTCATTGGTTAAAGGGGAACTTCAGCCTAAACAAACATACTGTCATTAAGTTACATCAGTTATGTTAATTAGAATAGATAGGTAATATAATTTTTTACCCACCCTGTTTTAAAAGAACAGGCAAATGTTTGTGATTCATGGGGGCAGCCATCTTTGTCATGGGGGCAGCCATCTTTTTGGTTGAAAGGAGGTGACAAGGAGCAGGAGACACAGTTCCAACTGGCCTGTGTCCTGATAACCCCTCCCAGCTGCACACGCTAGGCTTCAAATGTCAAATTCAAACTGTAAAAAAAAAAAAATTGCACCAAAACAGCAGAACAAGAGCAACAACATCAGAAATCCCATCATGCTTTGCACAGCATCAGGGAAAAAAAAGCCCGGGCAGTTTTCTTCTGTGCAGCTAAAAATGAGGCTTGGATAAGAGAAACAAAGTTCTGATGCTGTGAAACTGTTAAAGAAACACCAGGCCTTTTCAGTGCTGCTGAGTCGATTTTTAGTCCGGAGGTTCACTTTAAGCCATACTTTAGTATTTTTAACATAATTTCCCCCTATTCTCCTACCTAACCAATAAAATGTACCCAAACCCAACAAACCCACCTCCATACTCACAGTGATCCTCAAGTGGACTGCCTTGATTTTGCTGGCCCCAACACTGGGATCACACACCCCTCCAGAATAGTGACAAAAAGGGGCTGTGCCACCATGGTGAGAAAGCAGCCATCATCCAACATCTTTAATGCTGGGAATACACGGGTCGATTCTGAGCTGATAAGATGGTTAGATAATTTCTGACATGTCCAATCACTGCTAGCATGCAGACAAGCATTTGGCAGCTTTCAGGGGCTTCTGGTATCACTTCCCGGCATGCGTCGTTTTTAACCCCCGCACAGAGGTGCAGAGCTTAGTGATCGTGGAAGCTGCATCTAGTTTCAAGGATCGCCTGAAACGATGGGGAAAAAAACCAGGATAGGAACATTGCATTTGCGCAAACTGTAGTAAACCACAGTAAAGGTTTATACTAGTTTTATAATTTACCTCTAAGCTATATAGACACACCAAAATGTTGGTAACTAGAAATCACTGGGCCCCCCTGCAAAACTTTGGATGGGCCCCTCCCCCTGAACACTGAATAGGGACTGTCTACAAATCTTTGTCTACAAAACGTTGTATGATTTGTTATCAGTGGCTGCGCAGATGCAATCATTAGAACAGTTGTGCAGAAAGCAGAAAGTTTTTTTCTCTCCATGCCCTTAGGTGCCAGTCTCTCAGGACTGGGCCCTCCATGGCTTCTGGGCCACCCCTGCAGCTGCATACCTTGCAGGGTCTATTGTTACGCCCCTGGTCCCAAACGATCATTCATGATCATCTCATGCAAAAATGTAGTGTGAATGCAGGGGTCCCCCGATGCCGTTGACAGGAGCTGTGGTGTTAGAGCCCTAAGGACTGACAATGTTCTTATTGTTTTGTTGTCCCCACAGCAGGGTGCCTCATCATCCCCCCAACCGCTCCATAGAACAGAAAAGGCTGCAGGGAAGATGGCTGAGAGCATGCCAGTAAAAAGAGGATTCCTAAACTCTTACCTGTCACTAATGATACCTTCGAGCAACAGAAATTGAAAACGTGCACTGTCCCCTTTATCTGCCATACTCCTATGGACTGTATAACCCCCCCCCCCCCCCCATGTCAATGCTAGTGTTTTGCTTTGGCAATGCTAAATATATTTGGTCCTGCCAAGAAGGCTTTTTTGGATTCTAGGACCCGAGTAGACATAATTACTTCCATTTGGCATGATTGCAGGATAGTAGCCTCTATGGAGCTACATAGCTCTACTGGAAAGGTAAGTGCTAGCTCTTCATTCCCAGACAACTGATGCTGGCATCTACCTATGAAGGCATATTATTATAATTATTAATTATTTGGTATTTATATAGCGCTGACATCTTCCGCAGCACTGTACAGAGTATATATAGTCTTGTCACTAACTGTCCCGCAGAGGGGCTCACAATCGAATCCCTACTATAGTCCTACGTTTTTGTATGTATTGTATAGTGTATGTATCGTAGTCTAGGGTCAATTTACGGGGGAGCCAATTAACTTATCTGTATGTTTTGGGGATGTGGGAGGAAACCGGAGTGCCTGGAGGAAACCCATGCAGACACAGGGAGAACATGCAAACTCCTTGCAGATGTTGACCTGGCTGAGATTCGAACCAGGAACCCAGTGCTGCAAGGCGAGAGTGCTAACCACTACGCCACCGTGCTGCATATCTCATATCGTGGGCAAACTCAGTATAACAATATATTTGCTTTTGTGGTCAGTTTTTACTTTTAAATCATTCTGTGAAGAATGATTTAAATGTAGGATTGTCCCATGTGCTTACTCAATAATTCTAGGCAATAAATAAATCTATCAAGAGTGAAAAAATATTGCAGTCTTCTATACTACACAATAATAGGCTAAAATCTATAATCTAGAATTTGGCAAGTGAGCTCTATTCAGCTATTTCATGAGTCAGGGAAAAGTTAGATAAATGTAATTATTTTGGCATGGAGCACAGGGAGATAAGAGGATATGTCAAGTTAGAACCAATAAGATTAGCGCCGTACAGGGGGGAAAAAACTGGTTAATTTATATCCTTGGAAAGAAAAAGAATTTCCAGGGAAAAATCTGCAACTGCAAATGTACTGACTATTGTGAGCGATATAATCCTCAATCTATACATATTAATGCTGCAGCTGGTTAGATCTGGTGAGATTAGAAAGCAGGCCTATAGCCAGTTTGATGTCTTGAATTACACGACAGATAAGTAGTAATTAAATCATTAAATATTTTGTTTGTATTGATTTTTTTTCCTGTGAATCCTGGACCTCCGGAGCCACAGGAGTGGCCATCATAAAGTGCTGCTCTTCCCTCTGCATGCATATGACATGTGCGCAGGTATAATGGCAGATGCACTGGGACATAGAGGACACAGAAGATTATTGGGTTGGGGCAGCAGCAGGGACAGCTCAAAACCACTAGCATTCTTTTCTAAGTGCTTGTGCTTTGAAAAGCTCTTGCTCATGCAATGCAATGGGTGATTTTTTATAAAATCACATTGCTCAAGTGGGATCATGCCCATAGCATTATATTAGCAAGAGATTTTCAAATCACAAGCGCTTAGAAATGGCTTAGTAACATACTGCTAGTGGGTTCCAGGCCTAGCTGATCATTTACAGCTTTAAAGCCCTAACAATTTTTGGAATAGTACAGGTGATCTTTATTTGCAGAAATAGGTCCATTTAAGGAAAACGAGTTGCTTACCTTAAAGTACAAGCGACACCCATGCTAATCTAGAAATAAAAAACACATATATAAGTAGATACATACTACTTCCACTTACATTACAGATGTATTGTGCTATCCACGTAATGATTCCTGCGAATTTTATAAAGTAAAAGCAGAAAATCCTATTCTAGGCAGTGGCCATCTTTCCAAGCTAATGCTGACATCATATCCTCCCTGACTCTTGCCCCCCCCGCCCCCTCCCCTTCTCTTGCTCATTGTGTATTCATTAGCTGCCCTCCTCCCAGAGTCTTCAGACACTCCCACTGAAGTGTATACTAACAACTGCACTGTTTTTTTTATTTACACATCCAATCACTGAGTCACCTCAGCCTTGCTTGTAAACACAAGTAATCAGAGGGTGTTTCTGATAAGAAAGCTAGGCAGGGAAATAAATGGAAGAGGAGGAATATATTATAGGTAAAAAGAACTCCCAGCATTCAACTCTTTGGCACTAGGGCCAGTGCTCCTAAAGTATGTGATAACTACAAGCCATAACTGCAGAAAAAGTTTTGCAAGTTTTGAATGCAGGATTAGCATCTTTATCACTTAATTCACTCAGACCAGTTGCTGTTGAAATTTGATTTTTATGGTGACAATCCCGATTTAATGTAAAAAAAAATTCTAGAGTAAAACCTTTTAAAAATAAGACAGCAACTCCCCACAGTGAGTGTATTATTATTATTTCTTAGCATTTATATAGCGCCGTCATCTTCCGCAGCACTGTACAGAGTATATCTTACCACTTAACTGTCCCTCAGAGGAGCTCACAATCCAATCCCTACCATAGTCAGGTCAGGTGTCTGCTGTATGTATGTATCATCATGTAGCGTATGTATTGTAGTCTAGGGTCAATTTAGGGGGGAGCCCTTTAAATTTATCTGTTTGTTCTTGGAATGTGGAAGAAAAACTACGCAGACACGGGGAGAACATACCAACTCCATGCAGATAGTGACCTGGCTGGGATCCAGACCGAGGACCCAGCGCTGCAAGGCGAGATTGTTAAATACTGCACTATATCCGCATTAAAAAAAAAAGTTGTTAAAACAACTTGTACACACGTGGCAAACTGCCTCTTATCAGTCGCTTGTCTATTCAATTGCCACGTATACACACGCACCACCCTATCATCCAACCGACAAGTTTGCAATGCTTTCTAATTACTTTGGTCTCATATGTTTAGTGTGTGCAATTCTCCCTGGCATCCTCGTCACTGAGACAATTCCTCTGCCAGGACATATTGCCTAAAGTAGTGTTGCTCAAGAGCCTGCAATCCCCTCCTTTCATAGAGCAGGACGCAATTGTTCTTGAACTGACTTTATCAATTTGTCTCCAATTTGTCCCCTAAAGCCAGGCCAAAAAATTAATGGTACACCTTACCCAGAGTTGGGGTTTCTGTCATTATCTGTCAGTATGCTTCCGAAAACATACTACTTGTCAAAACAATAACAAAAAGTTGATTTAGGTGATACCTTTAATGACTAGCTCTGCATAGTTGTCTTGCAAGTTTTCAAAACTTTCCTCTAAAGCATTACAGGACAGGTGGGTGGGGGAGGAGGAGGGCCCTTTTTTCTTATATATAGTGGTTTGGGTCACCCCAGCTGCTTGGTCACGCTAAGTTAATTTGATGACCCATATAATTTCTGTATAATTAATAAAGGGTTAAAGTTTGGTAAAGTTCATGTGTTCTGTAGGGAGCTCATAATGCTGAAATGTAGGATGCAGATGAGGAGCAGCCTTGTGGAATGTCAATTTTCCACATACCACAACATAGTCAGGGGATGTCTGATCACCACCGCCCTAGTACCTTAGCTCAGCTGTTTGTAATGAGTGTCCCTGGCTCCTCTGCAGGAAGTGAGCAGTCGAGGTGTGGCACTGCTAGGTCTGTGTGCCTCCTCTCAGCCCCGGCCAGGATTACCATCACTCACCAATTAAAGAAGTAAATATTTGTCCACATTATGGGTGTGTGTAGCAACGCAGATGAAAAAAATGTGCACATGTGTGTCAGCCTAGTGGAGCCGAGCATCTTCCTTCCTGGATGCTGCTGTGCTGGATTATCAGCTGGGGTTTTCTGGGTAATTGAATTGCAGGAACTCCGGCTGCACAGTGAGGAGGGCAGGGGCTCTGCAAGGAATGCTGTATAATATTATTCAGAAATTCAGCCTTTTATAAATAAATTATAGTTTTCCTGATGGACGTCCTTTAATTGGCCTTTTTTTTTTTTAGTAAATTCTGGCAAAGACTTATTATTAGGGACGAGCTGGCAAAATGGGAAGATTCATTTTAAGTTGAAATTAATGACAATCATTTTGTATTATTTATTTATGATTTGTATTATGTATTTTAGGGCATGTGCGGCAGCATTTCCTTCTGGTTGTCTCCAAGACAGCACTGATTGGCTAATCAGCTCCTGATTAGGTGCTAGTCTACTTTAGGGGACCCAGCAGGAATGCACATAGCCGACTGGCTGTTACCATTTTTAGAGATGGGGCATAGGCAAGTTTAGGAGGGGATTACTGGTGGCCAGAATCCCCCTCAGATTGCGGTCAGTGCAGTGTCTGGGGATAGGCACAAGTTGAGACACCAGAATGTCTGCAGGCATCTCAGCTCACAGCACTGTTCTGCTGCCTGCACTATGTGCTGCCCAGCCCCTTTTCTTTCCGGGTTACAGTTGACTTTGGATGTAGAAGTAAAGTGTTTGCAGAGCAAGGAGCAGCTCTGGGGAACCAGACAGAGCAATGTATAAGCACAGCCCTGTTCCACTGCTGTGTGCTAGCAAAGAAGGAAGTTGTGACTTTGCAGAATGCTTCACTTCCCCCTTCATTACAGATGTCGGCTGTCCTCATTATTATCTGTATTTACTAAATATGCTGCAGAGGCCAGTGGATACAGATAACAATGCTTGCAATTAGCCCATGTCTCCTGTCCATTCATCTGTCCCCCACCCTACTCTATAAAATAAAATTAAAAAAATTAACATTGTCTCATTCTAACTAGTATTATGTATTCATATAACAGTGACATCTTCTGCAGCACATTACAGAGCACATAGTCATGTCTATGACTGTCATGTCTATGAGTTCAAAATCTAATCCCTACAATAGCCATACTCTGATGTCCTACCGTATTATTATATTGTGTAAGGCTGAGCGAGCCCTTTCAAGAATCTCTACCTTGAAAATCCTGGGTTTGCCCTTGAGGGAACCCATCAGGAATCACTTATCCACGCCACCAACCGAATAGGTTTAGTAAGGCTGTGGGTGAGGGTCCTGGTGTGCGATTTCAGTGTTAGGCTGGGTTCACAGTGGTCAGTTGCATAACGCATGAAGCATGACGTTTTCCAATGGGGATCCCCGTTGGGTCATCTAAAGTAGACTAGCGCCCTTGATTAACCCCAGGTAACCAAACCTCTAATTGGACAGTTATAATGTACATAAAGGTACTTATGAGGTAGAACTTGCTTATGGGCACATCTGTCCTTCCCTTCACACTATATACTATAAAACAGTCTAATATGACCACAAAACCCCATTATACTTCCTGGGAACCTTGGACAAGGATCTTCTAGGATCCCCATTAGGTTCAGAAAACGGTATGGCACTCACATCACTCTCCCACTCTCCTAGTTGCTAATAGGAGTTTGGTATGGTTCAGGGGCGGTACTAAGGTTGGTGTCACCCGGTGAGGAAACTTATGGTGTCACCCTCTCTTACCCCATGAATCTACAACCTCACCAGGTAGTAACGTTGCTTATTATAGGGGAATGTTAAGATGATCACCATGTGGCCTCTGAACTCTGTAATCAGCTCAACCTGGGGCAGCCAGAAGGGAGTAGAGCAGAAGGGAGAAGTACATCAGGCACTAGCTTGGTCTGTATTTACATAGCCTTACTCCATTCTTCTATAGCCGGGGGCTTGGTGTCACTCCCTCTGCTGGTGTCACCTAGTGCGGTTTGCACCTATTGCACCCCCCTAGTGATGCCACTTGTGTGGTTGTTACAGACAAGGGCTTCTCCTTCTCCCAGAATATTGGGTAGTGGGGGAAATAATAGGTAGGCCCTCTCTCCTTGTGTATCTGAGCATCCTGCAAACAGAATAACAGGAACCTAATTACTGAAATTATTACTCCATCATCCTTTGCCTAAGAGGCTTCCTTCTCCATTCCCTCTAAACTATGCCAGTGGCCTGGCATTCATGGTGAGCTTTAGAGCTGGTTCACACTGGCTTCTGCAGGCGGCACATTTAGTCTTTGCTAAACGCTGTTCTGCAACTGGGCAGAAAAGCGTTTGGAATTGGTTCCTTTCTGTTCACACCAGTGTGTCAGCGGATTTTGAACTCTGTAGGGGACACGAACCACTGAGCTCAACCGCTGCAAGATGCTTCATGCAGCATCTCAGGAATATAAAATCAACTGCAAATGCAGGCAATTTACAGTGAAATTCATTGAGATGAACACTGCCATTCATCTCAGTGTGGGGTGTATTCAATCCCAGTGTTCAGCAACGAGGATGAATGCCCGCAGAAGCCTGTGTGAACCAGCCCTAAGGATTTAGTTGTTTTTGAGTAACATTTGAGCAAAATATGATGGAGATGATTGATAGCTACCTGATAGCTCATAAACCCCACTAAAGGGTCTTTTACCCAATATACAGGCTCTTCCTGGTTGATACTGCAGGGGTCCCCAAACTTTTTGGGCCGAGGGCCAGGTCAAAATACTTGATGTAGAAGTCTTTGTGGGCCAGAGAGTGAAACATACCCAAGTGACAACCTGCAGTGGGCAGCAGTGTCACCTGATGTGGAATTTGACTGGAAACCAGCGAATTACTGTTTTCTGGCTTCCATGTGGATGTCTGGCTATTCTATATGCGGACAACCAATATTTAAAGATGCAGCTGACTGCATCTATAAGTAATACATTTTGTGTGTGGAGGGTCGGTAAAAAAGCCTCAGGGGGCCACATTCGGCCCCCGGGCCTTAGTTTGAGGACCACTGCTCAAAAGCATACATGTCATACTCCGGCCCGTGGGGCAAATCTGGCCCACATAGCCATCAAATTTGGCCCGCAAGTGGTTTCCCCACTTTGCATTATGTTTAGCCCACTCTAGACCACCAGGGAAGCTATACTGGAGGTGAAGCCCTAGACCACCACCACCCACCAGGGAAGCCACATGGAAAGAGAGTGGGAAAGCATTAGACACCAGGGAACTGTAAAGGGAAAGGAGGAGGGCCACTAGACACCAGGTAAGTGTATAGGGGAGGGAGAGGAATCACTAGACACCAGGGAACTGTATAGGGAAGGAAGAAGGGCCACTAGACATTGAGGTTGGCCCACGACTTGGCCACAGTGTTTAAATTTTGGCCCACTTTGTATTTGAGTTCGACACCCCTGCTCTAAAGCAAAGATATTGTTTGTAACCTTGTAACTAGAGGGTGGTTGGGAAGGGGTAACTTGATTTAAAAAAACAAAAACTATCATGGATTCTGAATTTTTCAAAAAAATAAATAAACAAAATAAAACACTTATCTAAATTGTTTTGAAGTTTGGATGATTCCAATTTTGCCCATTATTGTATTGGTGCCCATACAGTGGGATGCGAAAGTTTGGGCAACCTTGTTAATCGTCATGATTTTCCTGTATAAATCGTTGGTTGTTGCGATAAAAAATGTCAGTTAAATCTATCATATATGAGACACAGTGATATTTGAGAAGTGAAATTAAGTTTATTGGGTTTACAGAAACTTTGCAATAATTGTTTAAACAAAACTAGGCAGGTGCATAATTTTTTTAAAAAAAAAGAAATTAAATCAATATTTAGTATATCCTCCTTTTGCAGAAATTACAGCCTCTAAACACTTCCTGTAGATTCCAATGAGAGTCTGGATTCTGGTTGAAGGTATTTTGGACCATTCCTCTTTACAAAACATCTCTAGTTCATTGAGGTTTGATGGCTTCCGAACATGGACAGCTCTCTTTAACTCACACCACAGATTTTGAATTATATTTAGGTCTGAGGACTGAGATGGCTATTCCAGAATGTTTTACTTGTTACTCTGCATGAATGCATTAGTGGATTTTGAGCAGTGTTTAGGGTCATTGTCTTGTTGAAAGATCCAGCCCGGCGCAGCTACAGTTTTGTCACTGATTGCTGGACATTGGTCTCCAGAATCTGCTGATACTGAGTGGAATCCATGCGCCCCTCAACTTTGACAAGATTCACAGTCCCTGCACTGTGGCCACACAGCCCCACAGCATGATGGAACCACCACCATATTTTACTGTAGGTAGCAGGTGTTTTTCTTGGAATGCTTTGTTCTTTTTCCTCCATGCATAACGCCCAAATAACTCAATTTCGGTCTCATCAGTCCACCGCACATTATTCCAAAATGAAGCTGGCTTGTCGAAATGTGCTTTAGCATACCTCAAGCGGCTGTATTTATGCTGTGGGTGGAGAAAAGGCTTCCTCTGCATCACTCTTGCATACAGCATCTCCTTGTGTAAAGTGCGCCAAATGGTTGAACGTTGCACAGTGACTCCATCTGCAGAAAAATGATGTTGTAGGTCTTTGGTGCTGGTCTGTGGGTTGACTCTGACTGTTGTCACTATTTGTCGCTTCTGTCTATCCGAGATTTTTCTTGGTCTGCCACTTTGAGCCTTAACTTGAACTGAGCCTGTGGTCTTCCATTTCCTCAATATGTTCCTAACTGTGGAAACAGCTGAAATCTCTGAGACAGCTTTCTGTATCCTTCCCCTAAACCATGATGGTGAACAATCTTTGTCTTCAGGTCATTTGAAAGTTGTTTTGAGACCCCCATGTTGCTACTCTTCAGAGAAAATTAAAACAGGAGGGAAACTTGCAATTGACCCCCTTAAATACTCTTTCTCATAATTGGATTCACCTGTATATGTGGGTCAGGGGTCACTGAGCTTACCAAGCCAATTTGAGTTCCAAAAATTAGTTCTAAAGGTTTTGGAATCAATAAAGTGACAACATTGCCCAAATGTATGCACCTGTCTAATTTTGTTTAAACAATTATTGCACACTTTCTATAAATCCAATAAATTAATTTCACTTCTCAAATATCACTGTGTGTGTGTCCTATATGATATATTTAACTGACATTTTTTATCATAACAACCAACGATTTATACAGGAAAATCATGACAATTAACAAGGTTGCCCAAACTTTCGCATCCCACTGTACATGGTGCAATAAAAATGTTTGATTTTCCCATTTATTTGACCAAAATGATCGAATAGAAAATATTTTATTTTTTTAAACAAGAAAAACGAACGTTTATCCCATTTTTCTTAATAAAAATCTAATCGGACATGTTGGGAAAAATCTTTATATTCGATTTAACTGAATAATCAAACAAAATTATCAAACCGAAAAATAATGAAAAAATTGTACCATGTATGGGAAGCTTTAGAGAGATAAAGACATGATACCAATTAGGCCGCAGCCACCAAAAATCGGAAATTTAGTGTTGATGGGAGGTGACCTGCAGTCCCATTATACACAATGGATAGTGAGAGTTGTAATGAGAGAAGTCTAGACGTTTTTAGCCATTTATAATGTTTTCCACCATACAGCACACACCTCTTTTAGACAGGCCTCAGTAAAGTGTTTCTATTGATGGCAAAAGCGATGAGTAATATTTTTGTGGATAATCCTAAAATACATCATTCCTGAGACAGACATCCAGGGCGCTATTCTGTCTCTTGTGAGTCACTGCTGAACTCACCCTGGGGGGAATAGTGCTTAGACGGCACTGGCGGAGCAGCAGCCACATATTGGCATGTCCGTGGAGAGAAGCTCCCGTGTCCTCAATACATTGCACATGGTTAACCCCCTCCTGGCCCCAGGGATCACACTACACGCCAGAGCTGGCAAATGGAAGAGACATTGTCTAGCAATGTCAAGTGCAGAGAATACAGCAATGAGCTGAAGTGATTGCTGTACATTACATTGTACCTTAACATATAATGTAGATTAAATCTGAATGGATTGTTTCATCATAAATAAATTATTTAAAATTGCTGTACTGTGTATTTTTTTGTTTTATTTAAAAGGCTCTGCCCCCCTAAAGGACACCCGAGGCAAAAATAAACGAATGAAATAAACGCTTGTATCGATCTTCCTTCTCCTAAAAATGAATTTTTAAGATATTCCACAGTTTTATTTTATATTTAAATCTACTTTTTAAGTTTTAACTCTTTTATTGTTTTTGCTCAATGACACATTCATTGAAGTAGGCCAGAGCTAAGATCTATGAACTATTGACCCTTTTTATCTCTTTCCTGCTCTCAGAAGCCATTTTCTGCTAGGAAAGTGTTTCATAGTTGGAATTTCTTATCAGCGAGGGTCACACTGTAGTCACTTTCTGTCTGAGTCAGGACTGAGTCAGCCACTTACATACCTGATATTTAACTCTTTCAGGCAGAGAAAGAACACAGCAAAGTTATTAGTGTGCTTGGCACTGTACATACCCATGTCTATCTCATCATGTTACATGTCACATCAGGTAGAAACTTTAGAGGACAACTGTAGTGAGAGGTATGTGGAGGCTGCCATATTTATTTCCTTGTAAGGAATACCAGTTGCCTGGATATCCTGCTGATCCTCTGCCTCTAATGCTGCTGTGCAACTAGTATCAGGGCCCATGAGGCGGGGTGAAACAAATGCCTCAGGCGGCACTTCTGGGGGGGGGGGGGGCGGCACCCACCTGTCCGTGGGTGTAGGGAGTCGCCAAGCTGGAGGGGTAGCGGGCAGGAAAGGGGTATTGGGCACAGCGGTGGGGAGGGGTCGGACCCCACCTCCCTTGCCTGGGTCCCCCGATCTGCGCTCCCCCTCCAGCTTTTAAAGTTAAGCCGCAGCCATTACTAGTAAGAGGCAGCGGGCGGGGATGACTCACCTCTTCCGTGTTCCAGCGTGCGTTCCACTGTCGCCACTTCCTGCAATGCCGCTCACTGTATTATAAGTGGACGGCATTGCAGGAAGTGACGACAGTGGAAGGCACGCTGGAATGCGGAAGAGGTGAGTCATCCCCACCCACTGCCTCTTACTAGTAGCGGCTGCTGCTTAACTTTAAAAGCTTGAGGGGGAGCGCAGAACGGGGGACCCTGGCGAGTGAGGGAGGGGTCCGACCCCTCTCCCGCCGCTGTGCCCAATACCCCCTTCCTGCCCGCTACCCCCTCCAGCTCGTCGGCCCCCCACCCACGGCTTGGGGGGCGCGTCTTTTTCTCCAAAGTTTGCCTTGGGCGGCAAAAAGTCTAGGGCCGGCCCTGACTGGTATTGTTCAAAAGAAAATAAATATGGCAGCCTCCACATACCCTTCACTACAGCTGTCCTTTATCTAAAAAATAAATTGCCCAGTTGCTTACCTGTGGATTCCTCTAGCCCCCTGAAGTCTTCCTGGTTCCTCGTCCTCATACTGCGGTGCTCCGAACTCTGGATGTGTGGCCCTGTGCTTCTCCAAAGCATTCCCATAGCCTGTGCTTGTGCAATAAGCAAACATTGCTACCGCCCATTTGCACAACGCTCCCGGCCTGCGGGACCGCAATAGAGGAGATGCGCAGCCAGCCCCCGTGCATGCACAGTGGAGGGACATCAGTGGAATGGTGAAGAACGGAAACGCGTCAAGGAAGTAGGATGTCCTCAGCAGTGGCGGCTCCAGGATTTTTTTTGGGTGGGTGCTATGCAGGTGCTGGACCAATTTCCGGTGTAGCTGACGGGTGTGGCTATAATGGGCATGACCATGACCGGATGAGAGCGGAGCTAACTGTAATTTAAAGTGAACCCGGGTGAGAGTGATATGGAGGCTGCCATATTTATTTCCTTTTAAACAATACTAGTTGCCTGGCAGCCCTGCTGATCTATTTGGCTGCAGTAGTGAACTGAATTACACCAGAAACAAGCATGCAGCTAAACTTGTCACTTCTGACAATATTGTCAGAAACCCCTGACCTGCTGCATGCTTGTTCAGGGTCTATTGGTGAAAGAATTAGAGGCAGAGGACCAGCACGGCAGCCAGGCAACAGGTATTGCTTAAAAGGAGATAAATATGGCAGCCTCAATATTATTCTCACCTCGGGTTCCCTTTAAAAGTGCAACGCAAAGACAGTGGGCCCAAGTTTTGGCAACCCTTTCCCCAGAAAATTCACATAATTGTGCAGGTTTTCTCAAGAAAATACACGTAATGTGAGCAGATTTGCCCAGAAAATACATGCAATCATGTGGCAGATTTAACCAGAAAATACATGCAATCATGTGGAAGATTTGACCAGAAAATACGTGCAATCATGTGGCAGATTTGACCAGAAAATATGTACAATCATGTGGCAGATTTGACCAGAAAATACGTGCAATCATGTGGCAGATTTGACCAGAAAATACATGCACTTATGTGGCAGATTTAACCAGAAAATATGTGCAATCATGTCAGCAGATTTGACCAGAAAATACGTTCAATCATGTCAGCAGATTTGGCTAGAAAATACATGCAATCATGTCAGCAGATTTGCCCAGAAAATGCATGCAATAATGTAGCAGATTTGACCAGAAAATACATGCAATCATGTAGCAGATTTGATCAGAAAATACGTGCAATCATGTAGCAGATTTGACCAGAAAATACGTTCAATCATGTAAGCAGATTTGACTAGAAAATACATGCAATCATGTCGGCAGATTTGCCCAGAAAATACATGCAATCATGTCGGCAGATTTGCCCAGAAAATACATGCAATCATGTAGCAGATTTGACCAGAAAATACATGCAATCACGTAGCAGATTTGACCAGAAAATACTTGGAATCATGTTGCAGATTTGCCCAGAAAATACATGCAATCATGTAGCAGATTTGATCAGAAAATACGTTTAATCATGTCAGCAGATTTGACTAGAAAATGCGTGCAATCATGTCGGCAGATTTGCCCAGAAAATACTTGGACGCCATTTTACCGTAGCCCTGCTCTGCCGCTGCTGGCTGCTGCTGCGGTGAACTGACACGGTATCTATTAAACGCCGAAAGTCAGTTCACGCTGGTCGGTGCTTTGGGGGTGCTTGGAGAATTTTAGGGGGTGCTTCAGCACCCAAGGCACCCCCCTGGTGCCGCCACTGGTCCTCAGGGGGCTGGAAGAAGTAACTGGGCAATAGTTTTTTTCGGTTAAGAGTCCCCTGAGGCCAGTTTTACACTGGATAGGTGCAATGCAGTGCATGCACCGCAGAAATGAGGCTTTATATGACCATGAACCACGGTACGGCAACAGGGTCATGTGCATAGGTCCACCCCCCGTATTTACTTCAAGCATGCAGGTGCGCAATGGGGGTGCGCGCACAGCTGGGGCGTGCATGCGCGACGAAACGTGACTCAGCCAGGCTACTTGGCTTTACTGTGGGGGACAGGAGCCACCCAGGATGACGGCAAGGGACTGAGTGGCTTCAAGGGAGCCTAATGGTGGCCATACATGCTGCAATTTTTTCATCCAATCTTACCATTTTTATGTAGTATAAAAATTAAGGTAAATTAAGTGAATATACTGAAAGGATAAATTAGGCAGTTCCCTTACATTACATAGAAATGGTAAGATTGGATGAAAAAATTGTACCATGTATGGCCACCATAAGGAAGCCCCAGGTAAGCATGGAACATGAGCTACCCTTAGGAAAGTTTACATCTGTTTTGATAAAGAGATTTTCGATTTAAGAAGTTAATTTCCAAAGATAGCACAGTACTTATAACATCTTGTTCCATTTTTGTTTGTTAAGATGGGCTTTAGGAGTAGTTGCTGACTTGATATGACTAGCTACAATACTTGACAAGATCAGTATCTACTTTTGCTTTCATTTGCCTACAGCAATATCGATTGTAGTCCAGTTTCCTCATTCCAGCACTGTTGTGATGTGTAGCAATTGTTACAGTTGTAGCGACAAGTGATGAATGTAGTTTTGCATGTTTATTGGAGAAGCTCTGTCTCCACCTGTCAGAGGACAGAGTCATGCTTTCATTAATGTCAGAGAAGCAGGAAACATAAGCATATGGGGAAAATCCTCTGCTCTTATCAGTGAGGACTGGCAGAAGTAATAGATGTTATTTATTAGAGGGAGCTAGTGAAAATGCCTCTGTTGTTGTTTGCACGCTCAAACAGGAAACACTAGCTATAATGGATCTCCTGCTTTGCACAATGTGTTTCGAATGCTGCTGTTGAATATGTATGTAAAACATGTATTTTCAAAGCATTCTAAAGCCAGCTGAAAAAAAAATATGGGGGGAATTAAGGCAGCCACTCTTTTTACAGGGATGGGGGAAGATCATTGTGGCTGAACTGGCTTTATAACCCCAAGAGATATCCACATCAGTGGAATAGCAATAGGGATTGCAGAGGTAGCGACCGCATCAGGGCCCATGGACCAGAGGGGCCCGATAGGAACCCTCCTTCCTTCATCCATCAAATGATCTTTTCATTGGTGCTATGCTGGTAATGAACACCTCTATATGTGCATTGAATAGTAGTAATCCTTATATAATTGTTTCCTTCATCTTATTACACCTCTCTGACACTGAAACTGTCCTTGGCAAGTTTGGGGGCTTCATATCAATAGAGTGCTTGGGGCCCCATGTAAAACCTTCACAGGGGCACCAAGCTCCTCAGCTATGCCACTGATCCACAGGGATGGATGGGGAAGGGGGGGGGGAATTGGGGGGTGAGTAGTAACATAAGAAGGGATTCTCATCAATGTTTTGGGAAGTGTGTGTGTGTGTGGGGGGGGGGGGGGCAGGGGGAGGAGCCTTCAATAAGAAATAGGGATTAGTGGAGAGTAAAACAGGCATTTGCAATCTTTGCAAATGTTTAATTTGCGCTATTGATATTATGAACACATATGGATTGGTAGTGCCTTGGTTTTTAATTGACCCTTGTAAGATTCAGAGGCCTTGATTCACTTAGAACTTGGTCACACCTAGAGCGGTTTCTGGGTTTATTTAAGTACAGGTAGTCCCCGGTTAACGAACGAGATAGGGACTGTAGGTTCGTTCTTAACCTGAATCCGTCCTTAAGTCGGGACGCTGTGCTTCCAGTGTCCCCCTCTGTGCTTCCAGTGTCTCCCCTGTGTCATCTCTGCCCCCCTCTGTGTGTTTATTGTGCCTCCCGTGGTGCCCCCTTTCCTAATGCAGAGTATGCGCAGCAGAACGGAATACAAGTCTTACCTCTTCCATGGCGGCTCCGGGCCAATTAGCGGCGTCCTCTCTCCCTTCGCCATTCCTCCCAGCAGCTTCACTAGTAGCGTCGCGTAATGACGTAATCAGAAGGAGCCGCGGGGTCTCCTTTGGATTGCGTTATTACGCGATACTAGGGAAGCCGCTGGGAGGAACATTGAGGGGAGAGAGGACGCCGCTGGGAGGAACATTGAGGGGAGAGAGGACGCCGCTGGGAGGAACATTGAGGGGAGAGAGGACGCCGCTGATTGGCCCGGAGCCGCCATGGAAGAGGTAAGACTTGTATTCGCTTCTGCTGCACATACTCAGCATTAGAAAAGGGGGCACAAGAGGTAGTCCCTGGGCTGCATGAGGTCATTGCGGCGGGTCAGCGGGCGTTCGTATCGGCGGGTCGTTCATAAATTGGGCGTTCGTAACCCGGGGACTACCTGTACCGGCGATTTTGAAAATCGCCCTAAAACCGTTTGTGCAATAATTCCCTATGAGAGTGTTCACATACGAGCGGTTCCATAGTGATCTGCTCCCCAAAGCGCTGCCTGTACCATTTTTGGGCCAATTTGGCTATAATGGGAGGGAAATCGCAAAGCACTTGAAAAGCGCTTTGTATATCGATTTCCCCAGCGCTTTCAAGGAATAAATACATTGCATTTATTCATTTCCGGTGAAAGAAACAAAATTGCTGTGCCAAAGTGCTTAGAAAAGCGATTATAAGACGTAGGGAAAGACGTTTTTAAAATTCGCTAGAAATTGCTCAGTGTTTGAAATAGCGCTGGCGATTTATAATGTGAACATAGCCTTAAAGAGAATCTGTAATGTTAAAATCGCACAAAAGTAAACATACCAGTGCGTTAGGGGACATCTCCTATTACCCTCTGTCACAATTTCGCCGCTCCTCGCCGCATTAAAAGTGGTTAAAAACAGTTTTAAAAAGTTTGTTTATAAACAAACAAAATGGCCACCAAAACAGGAAGTAGGTTGATGTACAGTATGTCCACACATAGAAAATACATCCATACACAAGCAGGCTGTATACAGCCTTCCTTTTTAATCTCAAGAGATCATTTGTGTGTTTCTTTCCCCCTGCAGCTATCTTCCACTGAAGTGTCAGGCTTTTTCTTCCTGCAGAGTGCAGACAGCTCTTCCTGTATGTAATTCCTCAGTATGTGAAAGCCCAGCCAGCTCAGAGGAGGATTTATCCAGCTTGTAAAAGATAATAGAGCAGAGAGAACCAGCCATAATCTAAATAACACACAGGCAGTGTGCAGAGAGGGGCCTGGAGGAGGGAGATGCATCACAGAACCACAACACTGAAGAACTTGGCAGCCCTCCAGACACAGGCTGACAAGTCTGACAAGAGAGAGATAAGTTGATTTATTACAGAGATGGTGATAGTAGAACGTGCTGCAGTTAGCCAGAACACATTAGAATAGCTTTTGGAACTTGTAGGATGATAAAAAACAGGATGCAATTTTTGTTACGGAGTCTCTTTAAAGGAGAACTGTAGAGAGAGGTGTATGGAGGCTGCCATATTTATTTCCATTTAAGTAATATCAGTTACCTGGCTATCCTCAATCTAAATAAAAGTTGGCGCTCAACAGGTATTCCTCATATCAAACATATCAACCTATATATCACTATACAATATTGGATGACTATCCCAGGACAGTCCACATATTATTGTGCTCCTAAGGCAAGCAGAAAGTTGACCTTAATGAATTCCTTACACCCTCTCACTAGCAAAGCAGACTTCAGTATATAAAATTTATATCAAAAGTCCAAGTTTCCAAGTCCCATTCCAATATGAGCTGAGAATGTCATATAAACACAGTAATCCTTTGGAATCCACTATTTGTGCAGCAATTACGCTCACCAGATTGTAGTGCCAATCGTGACAGTTGGCATAAATCACATTCGGCCCGGCCAGTTACAATCCTCAGGTCTCCTACACTTGCATCGATTTTTCCAGCAGGATTCCAATCAGTTCATGCAAAACAGGAAAAAGACAGCTCCTTTGGTGCAATACGTAATCCTCAGTATACACCACCTGTGTGCCACACACTCCTTCACCATCAAGCAACCGGTGCCCACACTGCACTTCCCAGGCAACAATATCAAACGCTAGCCTCTTACCAGATGCTATGGCTGACCCTCAACGACCAGCATCAAAGTTTGTAAGGCTGTATGCAATCCTCAAAGTGGCTTTCTCAACATCACTGCACCTTAAACTCAGACAGAGGCTTCCATAGTGTAACACCGTTTATTCTCAATAAAAGTCATAAAAAATTGTACTCACAAACATCAGTAAAAATTGCGCATATCAATAAAATCCTCGAGGCTCAGCGTCCCTCTCCGTGGATAGGCTCCGCCCAACTAGTTTCGTCGAGATGACTCATCAGGGGCATGGCTATCCAATGGAGGGGACGCTATTTATCCTAAAATTCCTCCTTTCTTCATGTTAAGGTGCCGCCCATTGACTTCCTTTAACCTTGTTGGAGGTTTCGATTGGCCCAAAATCATGCCACTCTAGTTTCCCTTTACTTCCGTGTACGTATGGTCAATCTCCGCCCCATGCAGTTGCTTGATGGTTCCGTAATGTTACGGAAAGGGACCCTACGTGTACGCCCCACCTCTACTATGCGTGCGCAACCTCTATTTGGGGAGGCGATTTTCCGTGCGTGAGGTTCCCACCCCTTTCATTCCCATTGGCCCTTCCTTTTCATTCGTGCAGCCCAGGGCGTTACCAGGGTAACTAGATACACTAACCCCTGCTGGCAATGATACCCGCTGCCAATGGGTTCAGTGATATTATGTCAGATTATACCTAGAATTCCTACACGCCGGCGTAGCAGCATAGCAGTACCCATATCCCTCTACCCCCCATGCTATTCTCAGTCTTAATCGGATGCTCCACGCACGTCTTCAGTGTGCTCTCTTTCCCTAAACTGTACAGCAATTGCTGCAAATGAACATAGGATCTGTAGTCCACGTGCCCACCTTAACATGTAAGGTCTACCTATACATCAAACACTTATAACCCCACACATGTATACACACAATAACCTCTTGTGACATCCACTTGAATACAAAATGACAATCAATTCAAAATTTCTGTATCCTTAGTATTCTCAATACTTTCATCAGATCTGAAGCTATTAAGACTTTCAATCATCCGATATGAAGCAATTAATATCCAACTTGACATTCAATCCCCCTGGTTTCATCGTCTTTAATTCATATATCCAGCGGGTTTCCATTTTGGAGATCTCCCTGACTTTATGACATCCCCTCCAATTGGTAGTTCGTTTTTGGATACCCTGGAAGGTGAGTAACCGAGGATTTCTGGAGTGTTTCTCATCAAAGTGTTTGGACACACTATGGCCCTGCAGTCCTTTGGCAATATTGTTAATGTGTTCCCCTATCCGTGCCTTTAAGGACCTTTTTGTTCTCCCCACGTACTGTAGTCCACATGGGCATCCTAACAGGTATACCACATGGGTACTACAGCAGTGTATGAACTCTCGAATTTTATAATTTTTTCCAGTGATCTGACTCGTCGTGGTCTGTGTCCTAATACCCAGTGCTCTTTCACATACAGTGCAGTGCCCACAGGGGTAAAACCCCACCTGCCCCCACATATCTGTCCTATTATGCACCCTTGGACCCTCTATATATGTTTTCACCAGCTGACGCTGCAAATTATCTGCTTTTCTATAAATGAATTTGGGTTTTTTCGGTATAGCAGCCCCCAAAACTGGGTCATTCTTCAATAACCCCCAATGTCTTTTAATTACCTTTTCCATTTCTCTGTATTGGGAATTATAATCCATGATCATCGCATATTCAAAACCAGTGTTATTACTTCCATTGTCCCTCCCCGTTCCTCTTCTCCCCATTAAGAAGTTATCTCTATTGCATTGTAAAACCTAATTTGCTGTTCTTTCTAGTACAGTTCGCTCATAGCCTTTTCTACAAATTTCTCTATTAGCATATCAGCCTGCATGATATAGTCAGTATCCCTGGTGCAATTCCTGCGAATCCTGCACAGTTGACCCTTAGGAATATTCTGAAGCCATCTGGGGTGGTGGCAGCTTTCAACAGGGATGTAGGAGTTTCTATTAGTTTTTTAAAAAAATGTTTTAGTACCCACTGTCCCCTCCCTTTTCATAATAACTATGTCAAGGAACTCCAACTCCCCCAAATCACTTTTTGCTGTGAGCTGAATGCCCAGATCATTATTGTTAAGCCACCTGATGTATTCTTGCAAACTACCTTCTGTACCCTCCCATATCCAAAAAAGATCGTCTATAAAACGCTGCCAGTTACTTACTTTGGAGCTTTTAGGGTGGGCCAGTATCCTCCTTTCCCACTGATCCATAAAGATATTGGCTACGCTGGGAGCGTATTTTGCCCCCATAGCGCAGCCGAGGGTCTGCAGGAAAAACTTCCCCCCATACCAAAAATAATTGTGGGTTAAGGAGAAATTAAGCAATTGAATAATGAACTCTATTTGTTCCCTCTTGATCGTTCCTTGATCCAAGAGGGCCTGTTTCACAGTTCTAAGTGCCTCAGCATGGGGAATGATTGTATATAATGAGGTTACATCTGCTGTAACCAGTAAACTATCCTCCCCAATTTCAAGCCCATTAGTATTTGCAAGAAGTGCTTAGTGTCTTTAAGTAAATGGGGTAGGGACTGAACTACTGGTTGTAAAAATTGGTCTATATACTCCCCCACCCTCTGATTCAATGATCCGATCCCACTAATTATGGGTCTCCCTGGAGGGGCCTGAAGATCCTTGTGTATCTTAGGATTGATGTACATGACAGGAATCCGTGGGGCATCTATGACAAGATATTTAAACTCTGCATCCTTCAGAATACCTCTTTCCAAACCACTCCTCAAAATATTCCTTAATTCTTCTCTGTATTCTGCTGTGGGGTCTCCCTTTAATTTCCTGTATGTGGTTGCATCCCCAATTATTCTTTCTATCTCTTGTTTGTATTGGTCCTCGTGCATAATAACAACCCCACCCCCCTTGTCAGCCGGTCTGATAAGTACTTCTTTCTTTTTACTCAATGATCGAATCTGTTCTATCTCCACATTATTTCTCCTCTTCTGTATTTTTTCAAGATCTGCAAGAACCACATTCTTAAAGTTTTGGACCGTGCCATCTTTGGATTGATCAGGGGGATTGAATGTCGACCTATTTCTTAGTCCCGTATGTTGGAACTCATTCGAAGTACCTCCCTTATACATTCTAGATGTGGGACCTTCCTTTGATAGGAAATATCTCTTTATATTAAGCTTTCTCACAAATTTGTGTACATTAATGTATGTGCCAAATTTGTCAAGGCCCTGAGTGGGGGCATATTTTAGACCCTTATCCAGAATCCTTATTTCAGCATTTGTCATGGGGATCCCACTGATGTTGAATATCCCTTTGCCCTCTACTCTCTTCTTCTTTTCAGCTCTCCCTCCTCTTCTTCCTCTTCTATTCCTCTTTTTCGTGTGTTCCTCATCTGATATTCTACATCTTCCCATTGGTTCCTCCCCCCTCCCCTCCCACCTAAAAAATGATGGTGTATAGTTTCCTCAGTAGCACTATTAAGGGGTTCAAATCGATTGTAAGTGGGTGGATAATTACCCCATCTTTCTCTTTCTTCCCAACTTCCCCTTGCAGGTTCTCGTCTTGGGGGGCTTATTCCTCTATTTGGTACTTGTTTGGGGGGGTCACGTGGATATTGTTTTGGAAGGAATCCCCTCCCACCCCTATAGCCTCCCCTCCCTCTATTGGGTTTAACTTGTTCCCACCTTTCCTCATTGGGGATTCTGCCTTCTCTCCTGTTGGGTGATGAAAATCTGCCTCTTTCATAGAATGGACTTCTACCCATGTTGTACCGGGGATTTTGGGGATAGTGCTCCCCCTCTTTGATTCTGCCTAAACTGGTTGACCCTTGCAGTCTAAAATCATACATATTTGTTGCCACAGGGTACTCTGGGTTTGTTATATCTGCTACATTCTCCCTCCTCTCCTCTTCCTCCTTCTCTTTATTTTTCCTCTTCGTTTGTTCTACCTGCCTGTTGAGCGCCAACTTTTATTTAGATTGAACATTTATAGGGTATACACAACCCTTATTAAGTATAGCGCACCAGGAAAGGAATAGGATTAAGTGAATTAAGATAACAGTGAGGAGCGCACTTTGCAAATATTTATATAGAGAATTTAATTTTGTGTATTCACTCAGTGCAGCACACTCATAAACCAATATGGAATTTTTTGATATAAGGAACAGAGGGATTATCGATATTGACAAAGTATTTACCAAGGAACCTGATCCAAACCACCTTACTGTAAAAGGGATGTTCAGACAATTACAGAGTCTGATTACCAAAGAAACCAGTGCTTGGTGGGATTTAGCCAGCCTTAAGAAAGGAGCAGCAGAAGGGATTATTCCCAGGAGGTTCAGGTGGGATGTATTACCCAATGATGGGGAGGAAAACGATGATAATGATCGGGAACTGGGAGAATTTCTCAACTCCTGTGGCATCAATCTTTTAAAACTATTGGCCAAAAGGAAACAAAACAGATTGGATAGATTGGGAAAGGAAATAGATGCAATCAAGGTAAAAATGGAAAATTACCAGGCAGAAGATAGCTTTGTTGAAAGTGCCAGCACCCTAACCAAAATCATACAAAAAAATGAAAAGGAAGTTAGTGAACAGAGGATCAATAGATTCCAAAATGAATGGCAGGATTACAAGAAGAAGGTAGCCTACAAATGGCAGGTAGAACAAACGAAGAGGAAAAATAAAGAGAAGGAGGAAGAGGAGAGGAGGGAGAATGTAGCAGATATAACAAACCCAGAGTACCCTGTGGCAACAAATATGTATGATTTTAGACTGCAAGGGTCAACCAGTTTAGGCAGAATCAAAGAGGGGGAGCACTATCCCCAAAATCCCCGGTACAACATGGGTAGAAGTCCATTCTATGAAAGAGGCAGATTTTCATCACCCAACAGGAGAGAAGGCAGAATCCCCAATGAGGAAAGGTGGGAACAAGTTAAACCCAATAGAGGGAGGGGAGGCTATAGGGGTGGGAGGGGATTCCTTCCAAAACAATATCCACGTGACCCCCCCCCAAACAAGTACCAAATAGAGGAATAAGCCCCCCAAGACGAGAACCTGCAAGGGGAAGTTGGGAAGAAAGAGAAAGATGGGGTAATTATCCACCCACTTACAATCGATTTGAACCCCTTAATAGTGCTACTGAGGAAACTATACACCATCATTTTTTAGGGGGGAGGGGAGGGGGGAGGAACCAATGGGAAGATGTAGAATATCAGATGAGGAACACACGAAAAAGAGGAATAGAAGAGGAAGAAGAGGAGGGAGAGCTGAAAAGAAGAAGAGAGTAGAGGGCAAAGGGATATTCAACATCAGTGGGATCCCCATGACAAATGCTGAAATAAGGATTCTGGATAAGGGTCTAAAATATGCCCCCACTCAGGGCCTTGACAAATTTGGCACATACATTAATGTACACAAATTTGTGAGAAAGCTTAATATAAAGAGATATTTCCTATCAAAGGAAGGTCCCACATCTAGAATGTATAAGGGAGGTACTTCGAATGAGTTCCAACATACGGGACTAAGAAATAGGTCGACATTCAATCCCCCTGATCAATCCAAAGATGGCACGGTCCAAAACTTTAAGAATGTGGTTCTTGCAGATCTTGAAAAAATACAGAAGAGGAGAAATAATGTGGAGATAGAACAGATTCGATCATTGAGTAAAAAGAAAGAAGTACTTATCAGACCGGCTGACAAGGGGGGTGGGGTTGTTATTATGCACGAGGACCAATACAAACAAGAGATAGAAAGAATAATTGGGGATGCAACCACATACAGGAAATTAAAGGGAGACCCCACAGCACAATACAGAGAAGAATTAAGGAATATTTTGAGGAGTGGTTTGGAAAGAGGTATTCTGAAGGATGCAGAGTTTAAATATCTTGTCATAGATGCCCCGCGGATTCCTGTTATGTACATCAATCCTAAGATACACAAGGATCTTCAGGCCCCTCCAGGGAGACCCATAATTAGTGGGATCGGATCATTGAATCAGAGGGTGGGGGAGTATATAGACCAATTTTTACAACCAGTAGTTCAGTCCCTACCCCATTTACTTAAAGACACTAAGCACTTCTTGCAAAATACTAATGGGCTTGAAATTGGGGAGGATAGTTTACTGGTTACAGAAGATGTAACCTCGTTATATACAATCATTCCCCATGCTGAGGCACTTAGAACTGTGAAACAGGCCCTCTTGGATCAAGGAACGATCAAGAGGGAACAAATAGAGTTCATTATTCAATTGCTTAATTTCTCCTTAACCCACAATTATTTTTGGTATGGGGGGAAGTTTTTCCTGCAGACCCTCGGCTGCGCTATGGGGGCAAAATACGCTCCCAGCGTAGCCAATATCTTTATGGATCAGTGGGAAAGGAGGATACTGGCCCACCCTAAAAGCTCCAAAGTAAGTAACTGGCAGCGTTTTATAGACGATCTTTTTTGGATATGGGAGGGTACAGAAGGTAGTTTGCAAGAATACATCAGGTGGCTTAACAATAATGATCTGGGCATTCAGCTCACAGCAAAAAGTGATTTGGGGGAGTTGGAGTTCCTTGACATAGTTATTATGAAAAGGGAGGGGACAGTGGGTACTAAAACATTTTTTAAAAAAACTGATAGAAACTCCTACATCCCTGTTGAAAGCTGCCACCACCCCAGATGGCTTCAGAATATTCCTAAGGGTCAACTGTGCAGGATTCGCAGGAATTGCACCAGGGATACTGACTAAATCATGCAGGCTGATATGCTAATAGAGAAATTTGTAGAAAAAGGCTATGAGCGAACTGTACTAGAAAGAACAGCAAATGAGGTTTTACAATGCAATAGAGATAACTTCTTAATGGGGAGAAGAGGAACGGGGAGGGACAATGGAAGTAATAACACTGGTTTTGAATATGCGATGATCATGGATTATAATTCCCAATACAGAGAAATGGAAAAGGTAATTAAAAGACATTGGGGGTTATTGAAGAATGACCCAGTTTTGGGGGCTGCTATACCGAAAAAACCCAAATTCATTTATAGAAAAGCAGATAATTTGCAGCGTCAGCTGGTGAAAACATATATAGAGGGTCCAAGGGTGCATAATAGGACAGATATGTGGGGGCAGGTGGGGTTTTACCCCTGTGGGCACTGCACTGTATGTGAAAGAGCACTGGGTATTAGGACACAGACCACGACAAGTCAGATCACTGGAAAATATTATAAAATTCGAGAGTTCATACACTGCTGTAGTACCCATGTGGTATACCTGTTAGGATGCCCATGTGGACTACAGTACGTGGGGAGAACAAAAAGGTCCTTAAAGGCACGGATAGGGGAACACATTAACAATATTGCCAAAGGACTGCAGGGCCATAGTGTGTCCAAACACTTTGATGAGAAACACTCCAGAAATCCTCGGTTACTCACCTTCCAGGGTATCCAAAAACGAACTACCAATTGGAGGGGATGTCATAAAGTCAGGGAGATCTCCAAAATGGAAACCCGCTGGATATATGAATTAAAGACGATGAAACCAGGGGGATTGAATGTCGAGTTGGATATTAATTGCTTCATATCGGATGATTGAAAGTCTTAATAGCTTCAGATCTGATGAAAGTATTGAGAATACTAAGGATACAGAAATTTTGAATTGATTGTCATTTTGTATTCAAGTGGATGTCACAAGAGGTTATTGTGTGTATACATGTGTGGGGTTATAAGTGTTTGATGTATAGGTAGACCTTACATGTTAAGGTGGGCACGTGGACTACAGATCCTATGTTCATTTGCAGCAATTGCTGTACAGTTTAGGGAAAGAGAGCACACTGAAGACGTGCGTGGAGCATCCGATTAAGACTGAGATTAGCATGGGGGGTAGAGGGATATGGGTACTGCTATGCTGCTACGCCGGCGTGTAGGAATTCTAGGTATAATCTGACATAATATCACTGAACCCATTGGCAGCGGGTATCATTGCCAGCAGGGGTTAGTGTATCTAGTTACCCTGGTAACGCCCTGGGCTGCACGAATGAAAAGGAAGGGCCAATGGGAATGAAAGGGGTGGGAACCTCACGCACGGAAAATCGCCTCCCCAAATAGAGGTTGCGCACGCATAGTAGAGGTGGGGCGTACACGTAGGGTCCCTTTCCGTAACATTACGGAACCATCAAGCAACTGCATGGGGCGGAGATTGACCATACGTACACGGAAGTAAAGGGAAACTAGAGTGGCATGATTTTGAGCCAATCGAAACCTCCAACGAGGTTAAAGGAAGTCAATGGGCGGCACCTAAACATGAAGGAAGGAGGAATTTTAGGATAAATAGCGTCCCCTCCATTGGATAGCCATGCACCTGATGAGTCATCTCGACAAAAATAGTTGGGCGGAGCCTATCCACGGAGAGGGACGCTGAGCCTCGAGGATTTTATTGATATGCGCAATTTTTACTGATGTTTGTGAGTACAATTTTTTATGACTTTTATTGAGAATAAACGGTGTTACACTATGGAAGCCTCTGTCTGAGTTTAAGGTGCAGTGATGTTGAGAAAGCCACTTTGAGGATTGCATACAGCCTTACAAACTTTGATGCTGGTCGTTGAGGGTCAGCCATAGCATCTGGTAAGAGGCTAGCGTTTGATATTGTTGCCTGGGAAGTGCAGTGTGGGCACCGGTTGCTTGATGGTGAAGGAGTGTGTGGCACACAGGTGGTGTATACTGAGGATTACGTATTGCACCAAAGGAGCTGTCTTTTTCCTGTTTTGCATGAACTGATTGGAATCCTGCTGGAAAAATCGATGCAAGTGTAGGAGACCTGAGGATTGTAACTGGCCGGGCCGAATGTGATTTATGCCAACTGTCACGATTGGCACTACAATCTGGTGAGCGTAATTGCTGCACAAATAGTGGATTCCAAAGGATTACTGTGTTTATATGACATTCTCAGCTCATATTGGAATGGGACTTGGAAACTTGGACTTTTGATATAAATTTTATATACTGAAGTCTGCTTTGCTAGTGAGAGGGTGTAAGGAATTCATTAAGGTCAACTTTCTGCTTGCCTTAGGAGCACAATAATATGTGGACTGTCCTGGGATAGTCATCCAATATTGTATAGTGATATATAGGTTGATATGTTTGATATGAGGAATACCTGTTGAGCGCCAACTTTTATTTAGATTGAACATTTATAGGGTATACACAACCCTTATTAAGTATAGCGCACCAGGAAAGGAATAGGATTAAGTGAATTAAGATAACAGTGAGGAGCGCACTTTGCAAATATTTATATAGAGAACCTGGCTATCCTGCTGATCCTCTGCCTCTAATACTTTCAGCCGTAGCCCCTGAACAAGCATGCAGCAGATCAGGTTTTTCTGACAATTTTGACAGATATGACAAGATTAGCTGCATGCTTGTTTCGGGTGTGATTCAGCCACTTCTTCAGCCAAATAGATCAGCAGGGCTGCCAGGCAACTGGTATTGCTTAAAAGGAAATAAATATGGCAGCCTCCATATACTTCTCACTACAGTTTGCCTTTAATGCTGGGAAAATAACTGTGCCCGCATAGGCAGGGCCGGGCCGAGGCATAGGCTGGAGAGGCTCCAGCCTCAGGGCGCAGTGTAGGAGGGGGCGCAGAATTCATTCAGCTGTCATTCCTAATTGTGTATTAAGCAGAAAGAAATAAGAAAAGGGGATACATAGCAGTGACTGCAAGCCATATTGGGGAGGTTGTGGGCCCTGTGGCCCTCTTAGTCTAATAGCAATCAGTGTATGACAGCTGGGGTGGGAGGGATGGGGGGGGCGCACTTTGGTGTCTCAGCCTTGGGTGCTGGAGGACCTTGTCCCAGCTCTGCGCATAGGACACGGCAATCTTATGCAAATGACCTATCGTGCATTGCACACATAGTTTGACTTTATATAGGTGTAGGTATAATTTGCATATTCAGTAGTGGTGCATTGTGGGTAACCACAAATGTTCGCTTATAGCTGAATTATTCCAGATTTCCTTTTGTTTTAAAAAGGCAAATTTCACCAAGCATTGCTTATTAGTAGAAAGGCTTTTCGGTCTATTTTATCCCCCTATACATTGCTAGTGGTTTTGGTCACCCCAATCTGCTTGGTTACTCTGTTTCACTTTATGTAGGTAATTCTTGCGTTGCTAGTATAGCGCACCTACACTGTCTGCACTGTAATTTTACCAGCACTTAGTGAATCAAGGTCAATGTTTTTTTTAGAAAAAATAATGTCCATTTAAACTTTTGCAGTGCTTGGTGAACGCCAGCAATCGGCAAATCGCAGCCAAACAGTGGAACCCTATGGGGGTAGTTCCGCTTGCAAGCGGTGCATGCATTTTGGGAGTAATCACATTATAGTGGACCTGAACTCTTGCACAGGACACAAGGGAAACAGAGAGAAATGCATCCTGTGTATTTTTAGAGAGAAAAGGCTGTCTAATTCGTCCTCATTTGTGACAAGTGTATTTGATCCCTCAGATTTGTCACCACAGGAATTCGGCAGTCCTCAGCAGACACAGCTAATATGTAAACACAGGATCTTAACCCTTTGTCTGCTTCCATAAAAGCAGAAAGTAGACACACTGCAGATTTATTGCACGAGTTCTGTAAGCTGTGGAAAGAAATGGTTTTCTTTAAAGGTTATTATGCTCTTGCTTATCTTATCAGAGAGGAGGTTCTGAGTTAAGGTTCGCTTTAAGCCAAATCTTGACTGGTCTGGGAATCGCAAGCGTGATTGGTCTGGGGATCTCAATTTGCAAAAAAGTGCTGCCAGTGGGTCCCAGGCCTAATAGTGTATGGCCACCTTTACCGACTAACGTTGTAATCCTAGACGGTTTAGGCAACCATCCTGTCTGTAGTATGTCCGCTGCAGAATTTACATTCACACAGGAAATAAAGTAGTAAACTAGTTCAAGAAACAGCGATGTGAGTGGAGGGGAAGGAAAACAGTGGTGAGAAGGATCAAATATGTAAATAACAAGGGACATCAGACTACAGATTCAAACCATGTTTGCCTTCGTTATAATTTACTGTTCAAATTAGTGGATCTAGCAGAAGGCCAACATGTCCTCTCTTCTTTTACTACATAAGTGAGCTGTAGCTACAGGAGTAATAAATTAAGAATATATTTCAGAATTATGGCAGATATGTATACTCAGCGCCACGGAATACGTTGGCGCTTTATAAATCTTTTTTCACCTGTACTCTTCTGTTTTCATTTGAATACTTCTTTCTTTTGATCCGTATATTTTATTTTAATCCTCTGCATGTATATCTATTTACCGCGATCTTTTGTAGAGTACTCCCAATGTTAAGTCTGATACACACCTTCAATTTTGATGGACCAATGATAACAATGTCAGCTGGTTGAGGGAGTGCGGCTATTCCATACCTCCCAACTTTTTGAGATCAGAAAGAGGGACCCTGCCACACCTCTAACCACGCCCCGAACACACCGCTAGTCATGCATACTATAAAGATTTCCTTTTAAAAAATGTTTTATAACTCAAACTCCTTTCTATCCATTTCCTTTATATTAACATTTGAAAATAAGAAATATATCAATGTAAAGGATGAGAATAAAGTTTAGAGTCAATTAAACACATTTTTCTGTAGAAAAATACATATATTTACATAGATCCTGAAAGAGGGACACATGAGGAAGAAAGAGGGACAGAGTCCCTTCAAAATAGGTACAGTTGTGAGCGATGCTATCCTCTGCCAGCTCCTGACTGCCTCCTTTTAACTAACAGCAGCTGCGGCTCTCTGCCCCTTCCCCCTGTAGCGGCACAAAGTGCGGGCAGTAATATAGCCGGCCGATTGCAGCTCTGCTCCCTTTCTAATTTGGGCACCGGGTGCCTGATGCCAGTAATATAGCTGGCTGTTTGCAGCTCTGCACTTCCTGCAGTGAGTGATAGTAGAATTGAGTGATAGTAGAATATCGATATATTTACTGATATTCTACAATATGTCTGCTTCCATGAAAGCAGGAAGTAGAAACACTGCAGATTGTTTGTAAGATTTGTATTAGCTGTAACAAAGAAATGTTTTTATTTAAAGGGACACTGAAGCGAAAAAAAAATTATGATATAATGAATTGTATGCGTTGTACGGATAATTACTAGAACATTAGTAGCAAAGAAAATATTCTCATATTTTTAATTTCAGTTATATAATTTTTTTTATATAACATTGCATCATTCTCTAATATTTGCAGTTTACACATTACACTCAGCATTTTAAATGATTTTACAGAGCAAGTGAACTGTTGAACTTTCCTCTACAGAAAAAAACAAAATACAGTGACAGGCACTTGAGATAAAAAGCTTCAGAAGACAGAGCTCACTGCAACTTTGAAAGTGGTAGAGATCAGTGGCTCTTTTGTATAGATAACAACTAGAGTTTCTTAACTCTTCCTGTACTGGAAACAATATTAGACGTATGTCTCTGCTCCTAATGTTTCATTTCTTACCTGTACTACACATACAAATCATTATATCATAAGTTTATCTTCACTTCAGACTCCCTTTAAAGAGACTCTAAAGCCTCTTAAAAATCCTTTTTTTATTACACAATCCTGTTTAACACATTAGCCCTACCTAAACCGCTGCATCCCCGCCACTGTAATCTATTTAAATCCCTAACTCCCTGGGGGGCAATCCGGGCAGCGCTTCCGTGAGAGGCAGAGCTATGAGCTTCAGCTCTGCCTCTCAGCACGTCTGTCAGCCCGGATCGCCGCCTCTCCCCCGCACCCCTCTCAGTTTTCCTTCGCTGAGAGGGGCAGGGAGAGGCGGAGATCCGCCGCTGATGGACGACGCATGGAGGCAGAGCTGTGGCTCATAGCTCTGCCTCCAACAGCAGCAAAATCCACCACCAAGAAAGTCGTGGATTTTGTGGGGGAGGGGGGAGTTTAGGGGGTTTAGATAGATTACAGCCGTGGGGATGCGACGGTTTAGGTAGGGCTAATGTGTTAAACAGGATTGTGTAATAAAAAAAAAAAAGGATTTTTAAGAGGCCTCAGAGTCTCTTTAAAGGTTATTAATGGCATGCTGTTGCATATCTTTTAGAGCAGAGAGGAAGTTCTGAGTTCAAGTCCACTTTAAGAAAGTGGAACTACCCTTTAAATATTACAGAGTACTTTTAAGTATATTTCCCCCAGTATTTGTTAGGTCTAAGTTTGTTTTCTAAGAGGAAGTATTACAAATCTTCGAGGACAAGGCTCAAGGATTTCCTGTACAAAGAGACAAGACTGTCTTATTTGCTAGATTATAGTTGCTCCACACACATTCCTTGCTGTGATAGGACTGTGTTTTACACAACCTCTCAGTAAGTCAGCAGGAAAATCACCATAGGGTCTTTGTTGTTCTTTAGACATCGAGATGCTTCCCCTTCTTGGTGTGATTAATGGTGCAGTCCTGTGACACTGCATAACATGTTGTTATGTTATGTGCAGGATGGAGTGAGTGACTAAGGCTATTAGTCAGTCTAGGGCTACCCCAGAATATGGTGACAGAGCAGGGGCTTCTGTTTACTACTGTGAATTGATGAGTTGCCATAGCAATCATATGAAACCTAGGCAACAAATAATAAATAACTGCTGGCAAGCACCAAAATCTACCATTTACCAGTTATTTCCCTTGAAATCAATTGATGTGTTTTGACGATTTTTAGTTAGTTAGAAGTTAGTAACGTGCAATGACCTTAATGTATCACAGTCAATTCTCCCGGCATCTATGTGTAATGAGATAGACTCTTCTCATTACACTACGGTAACTCAGTATACCTGGATGGTAACATGCACTGGGCCACTGGTAGGTAATTTTTTGTTTTATGTACAGTTTTGCGCTGTCTGTCCTCCGATGAAGCCCTGCCTCAGGGTAATACATGTTGGGCTATAGCTATGTACTTTAAAGAGAACCTGTACTGAGTAAAAATATTTAAAATAAACACATAAGGTAACTTCAAATGAACATTACATAGTTACCTTGCCATCAGTTCCTCTCAGAAGCTTACCATTTTCTTCTGACAATAATCCCTTCCAGTTCTGACAATATTTTGTCAGATCTGAAATATATCAGTTGCTGTCAGTAAAATATCAGTTGCTGTCAGTTATAGCTGAGAGGAAAACTGATGTACCAGGTAATGTCCATGTTCCCCTATGGCTCAAGTGGGCGATGTTACAGTTTAACTGTGTGCTGACCAGAAAGCTGTTATGGGTAATGGCCATTTTCAAAATGGAGGACGAAAAATTCCATTGATCACAGTGAACAAACAGGACGCGGGACAGGAGAAAGACACTGAGGAGTAGACTACATGGAAGGTAAGTATGACTTGTGCATGCTTTTTTTGACTTTTAATTTTCAGTTCAGGTTTTCTTTAACTCCCTTGTACCCACTTCAGAGAGCTCTGTGAGCCGGTCAGGATCCGCTTTCATTGGCTCCTGACCATGTGATCAATGAAAGCCAATGGGAGTTGCTTACATCATTGATGACAGGGTCAGGAGCCAATGAAACAGCTCCTGACCAGCTCACAGAGCTCTGCCATCATAGAGATGGCAGGGCGAGTGAGCTGCGGTGGGGAGACAGCAGCGGTGCAGCAGCGGTGAGGTTAAATCTACGCCCTGGCAGGAATAACAGCATCAAAGCAAGGCGTAGATTTCAATCACTGACGTCCGGAAGCGGTTAAAGTTGTCACTTATATCAGTGTATAAATATGAATACGCTAGATCGGCTAGGCCTGACTAGCAGCCACCACAATGAGATTTAAATTGAACTACAGCCTCAACACTGTAACGATTGGTGAAGCACAGAGAGGATCTGATTACCGGTGATCTGCAGTATCACTGGGAATACAGATATATACCAGATTATAAGTGATCTGCAGTATCACCCATAATCCGATATACCAGCTAACCTCTGTTCACCTGAGTAGAGTGTAGTGTTAGGTGCAACAGTAACACTTAGAGGACTAGGCCTCAGCGCAGTAAGGAGTACTGCACGGATTCCTTCCGAAGACCTGAACTCTCCAAGGCGGGAGGAGTCAGGTCGAGAGTAGGAAGGATTGTCTGAAAGTGACACTCAGGAGGAAGTGTCACTAACAGGACGGGGAACCGCCTCCAATAGTAAGGTCGGTTCTCGAGGTCGGACAAGCCAGGTCGTAAACACACAGACAGATAAAGTACAGATTCAGAAGGCAGAGGCGGAGTCTAGGTACAGGCAGGGTTCGGCAACAGGGTATCAGAAATATCGAGGTACAAGATCAGGAGGCAGAAGCAGAATCTAAGGACGAGCCGGGGTTCGGCAACAGAGTATCAGAATGGCAAGGTACAAGATCAGAGTTCAGGAGGATAGTCAGGCAGGCAAAGGTTCATAACAGATAATCACAATCAAACTAGTACTTTAAGCTATCAACAGAATCTAGCTAAGTGTAGGATTACAGCTCCAGCTGGTCCCGGAACACTTAAGGATCTGACTACAGGTCTGAGTGCTCCCACGTATGTGTTCGCAACGCCAGACAACTAGCAACTGAACAGCCAGCAGTATATATACCGAGGTATCTCTCCAGCACCTCCCTAAGTGCTGGACCAATGAGGAGTGGAGCCAGAGTTAGCTGTCCAGCCTGGTCAGCTGACTCACTTCTGGCCATCATATCTTCTGCCTCAGTGCTCGCGCGCGCGTCACGACTAACGCTGGTGGACTATGAGTCCCAGCCACACCAGCACTGTCCCTGGCGTCCGCCGCGGGAGCCGCCGCACTGCACGCGGCGGCCTTTCCGCGTTCACCGCTGCTCAAGCGGCGTGCAGCGGCTCCTCCATGCGGCGCCGCCATGCTGGATGCGGAAGCAGCCGCCCCGCTCTGAGAGCGAGCGGCTGCGCTTCCTCACAAACACCTTGAAACCTGAATATGCATTTATTTTGATAATCAGGTCTCTAATGTTGTAGCTTTCCCTTGCCTTTAGGGTTGTGTTGTGTCACATTGCCAGACTTGCTAACTGGACAGGAACAGCGTAATCCCAACAAGCTGCAGATCATGCAGTCATTTATATTGTTAGTCACTTTCCACAAATACTACACGGTTTCAGTTCCTCCATCATTACTGCCAAATCCGACCATCTGAGCTGCATTGGCTTCATATTTCCATAAACAAGCCAAGTCAGACACGATGTTTCCCCTCTGATGTTTTCCATTGTCAGAGCACTTATCTACTAGGGAAATTATTATTAGGCATCACGCTGAATATGAAGACAGGTCACATGGAATTCAAAGGAGATGAGAATTATTTTAGTTAGATGACTGAGCACTTCACACGTCTGCTGCTCAGTTCCTTATTCTGGTCAGTACAGATCCCTCTTGGAGTATTTCTCTATTTCTCTTGCGGTTATAATCACACGTGGTTATGATTTATAACACACGTGATTTACTGTATTTTTCGGACCATAAGACGCACATAGATTTAGAGGACAAAACCCAAGGAAAAAAACTAAACTAAACCTGGTGCATCCATGGTGCTGGAGAGTCTTGTGGATGTTCTCCCCTCCCCAATTATTATGTCCCCCTTGTACCTCTTGTGTCCCTGTGTCTCTTTTGTACCTTTAGTGTCTCTCTTGTGTCATCCTCTGCCTCCCCCCCCCCTTGTGTTCATCTTTGTCCCCCTGTGTCCTCATCCATGGCCCCTGTGTCCTCTTAAATGCCCCCGAGTCTTTTTAGGTTCCCCCTGTGTTCTCTAAAGTGTCCCCTGTGTCCTCTAAAGTTCCCCCTGTGTCCTCTTAAAGGACTGCTGTAGGCGGGTAGGGGGAAAAAAGTTGAACTTACCTGGGCTTCTAATGGTCCCCTGCAGGCATCCGTGCCCATGCAGCCAGTCACCTATGCTCCAGTTCACTTCTGAAATTTGCGACGGTGAAGTTGGAAAACCACTGCGACTGTGTAGCCGCGTCCTCTCTCCGCTGACGTCATCGGAAGTATACTGCGCAGGCGCAGACCTTACTGGGCCTATGCCTTACACTCCCGGTGTCGACAGCGGGAGCGAGGATGCAGCCTTGCAGGCGCAGTGGTTTTCCAACTTTAAAGTAGCAAATTCTGGAAGTGAACCGGAGGTGGGGACTGGATCATTGGTGAGTGGCTGCGTGGGCGCAAGACGTCTGCGGGGGACCATCAGAAGCCCCAGGCTTTTCCTCCCAACCCCCTACAGTATTCCTTTAAAGCGGACCTGAACATATAAAAAAAAAAGAGTTTCACTTACCTGGGGCATCTGCCAGCCCCCTGCAGCCCTCCACCGCCCATGCCATTTTAAAAAGATTTTCTGTTCCCCCGCCGCTGCTCACTTTTGTTCACACCGACTTGTAAGTCTATGTCCACTGCACCTGTGTGCATCCCTGTATATGCTCCCATGGCCATGAGCATCCTGTGCAGACGCAGCAGTACAACAAAATCTCTACTGCGCCTGTGCAGTACTCTCCCGGTGGTGGGAGCATGAACAAGGACGCACACAGCCAGGGCCACGCAGGTGCAGTGGACAGCAACAGCCAGAAGCGAAAGTGAGCTGCGGCGGGAGAACGGGGATCGCTTGTAAACGACGTAGGCACCGGACAGCTGCAGGAGGCTGGCAGAAGCTCCAGGTAAGTGAAACTTTTTTTTTTGTATCTTCAGGTCTGCTTTAAGTGTCCCTTGTGTCCTTTAACATGCCCCTTGTACTTTTCTATACAGTCCCCATGAGATGAACAGCGGTAATCCTCTGTGGAAAAGCCGCTGGGGGTCCGTGCACGCAGCCAAGGTCTCTCTTCCTTCACTTCTAATTATATCACCAATTGGAAAGTGAAGGGAGAGAGATTTTAGCTGTGTTCATGGACCCCCAGCGGCTTTTCCACGTCCGAAAAATATGGTATTTATTTTGAACATCTCTCATTGGTGATTATTTTTTACTTTTGCTTCATAGCCAATCAGAGAAAGACAAATTAATCATTGTGCTCCTCCAATAGGTCCCTTCTCAGGACAAATTCCCCTAGGAGAGTCAAGATGGCCATGTACATATTGATTTTTGGAGCTCTGGCTCCAAAGGTTTTGAGGTGTGCTTTGGAGTTACCAAGTTTATGGATCCTGCTGATCTGAAGTTGTGAGGTCTGGTGTCGTTTCAGCAAGTCCTTCAAGTATCAAGGGCCCAAATTGTGTAGGGATTTGAATAACAGCAGTCCAATCTTGAAGAGTATTCTCCATTTTACAGGTAGCCAGTGTAGCAAACAAAGAATCTGCGTAATGTGACAATGGCGAGGCTGTTTTGTTAGTAACCTGGCAGCAGCATTCTGTACTAGTTGCCAGGCGGTACAGGTCCTTGTTTGGGAGGCCTGCATAGAGGGCATTGGAGTAGTCCAGCCGTGATGTGATAAAGGCGTGAACTAGGGTTGGCAGATCCTCTGTGGGAATGAGAAGTTTAATTTTTGCCATGTTCCTCAGATGAAAGTTGGAAGATTTGACTACAGCCGAAATTTGGTTTCTGAAGCTCAATTTAGGACTGATTCTACTGCTGGGAGCTCATAGTTACTGTATCTTGCAGATTCATTCTCAGTGTGGAGTATAATGGAAAAGCAACTGTATTGATAATATAATATTATTATTATTATTATTATTATTTACATAGCACCATTATCTTCTGAAGTGCTTTACAGAGTACCATATAGATCAGGCTGGAACCCCAGGGTTCCTTGAGTACTCTGCAGGGGTTCCCAGGCATTTTTCCCCATCGTGGGGGAAGTATAACAGAGCATGTTATATTAAGGGGTGCTGTAAAAAAAGCACTAAATTGGCGATCAGAATAATAATGAGTGCATTAATAAAAAAAATAGCACTAGAATAAGGAAACAGTATAATGAGGGACACTGTAATAAGGGTTAGTAAAAATAAACAGCCACACTTACTTTTAAAGTCCATGCCTCCTGCAAAATAAATGCAGGGGCTCTTCGAGATACAAAAATGATTTGCAGGGTTCCCCCAGGGTAAAAAGGTTGAGAGAGGCTGATATAGATATAAGTGGGTACCAAAAAGACATAAATAATGAATGCACCACATGGTTGCACAGTCGATAGAACTCTTGCCTTGCAGTACAAGAGGTTCAGGATCAGATCTGGGATGGGACAATATCTCCTAGGAGCTTGTATATTCTCTGGGGTTTTCTAGGAGTTTCCAATGGGCATTCCTGCTACCTACGGTACACATCCCACAAACATACTGGTACTGTACAGTTATCCAGTCTTTTACCAGGATATTATAGATTGGTGGAGGACTCGGTGCATTTTAAAGATTTTAATTTAAACAAAATTATCATCCATGATAGCTTCCATTATGGGGCTCAGGCATATAGAGACGCCCATATACACAACCCCATCCAAATACCCATTATCTGCATTGTTATTTATAAGCCAGTTAAGCGAGAATCAGAGTCTTCTATACCAAAAGTAATGTTTCCTTCTCAAAACCGAAGGTATTTGGGATTATTATTCAGCTTTAAAGAAAACCTATAACAAAAAAACCCCCTCTGAGGGATACTTGCCTCAGGAGGAGGAAGCCTCTGGATCCTAACGAGGCTTCCCCCGTCCTCCTCGGTCCTTGTAATCCAGCGCTGCGACCCCCGAACAGCAGAGAGGTAAATATTTACCTACCGCAATCCAGTGCAGACGCAGTAGCGGATCCTTGTTCGGACTAAGGCGGAAATAGCTGAGCCCGTTCTTATCCGCTCCACTGCGCAGACACAAGTCCTTTGCGTCTGCGCAGTAGAGCGGATACGATCAGGCTCTGTTATTTCCACCTTAGCTCAAACGAAGAGCCGCTACTGCGCCTGCGCAGGATCGCGGTAGGTGAATATTGCAGTGCCTGCGCAGTCCTTGTCAGCCTTTGTCGAGGAAGTTTCGGGGGAGCCAGTGCTAGATTCCCCCAGGCTACAGAGGATGGGGAAGCCTCATTGGGACCCTGAGGCTTCCCCCTCCCTAGTATCTCCCAGAGAGAGATTTTTTTGTTAGAGTCACTATAGTTTCCCATGATGCACCACTCCTGAATATGCAAATCATCTCTTTAGACCCCTAAAGCAAGGCTGCACATCCAGAGCCGCTGGTGTATAGCGACTCTAGTTAATAAATTTAACGCAGACAGCCTGTTTGGACTTGTTGGTTTTCATCATAGCATGGTAAGGATATGGCTGTATGGGATAGAGCTCGGACCACTACTAAGCAATACCCATTATTCAGGCAGCTCATGGTAACCCAGAACCACTAGGAAACTATAATGGGCTAAAAGAGACCCAGAAACCGGAAGCAGGAAATTTTGGAGTCTGTGGATAATGAACAATTTGGGAGCCGTCATAGGCGCTAATGCAAATATCGTCTATTGGGCGCCAAAAGCAGAAATTTGGGTAAATATCATTTTAAAAATTGGAATGTTATAGTTTTTGAAATTTATTTAATTTTGAGAACGTTAGAACGTTATAGTTCTTGAAGTTTTTTATCGTTTTGAAAATTACATAATTATAGTTATTAAAATGTTTGATCTTTTGTAGTTAACATTTTTTTTAATTATTGTTTTCAAATTTAATTAGAAAGGTATGGGTTAGGCATCGGGGAAGGGGGGGTTAAGTTTAATGTTAAGAAGTGGTGTTTTAAGGTTAGGCGTCAGGAAGGGGGATTTTAGGGTTAAGCGTCAGGAAGGAGGGGAATTTTAGGGTTAGGTGTCAGGAAGGAGGGGGATTTTAGGGTTAGGTGTCAGGAAGGTGTGTTTTAGGGTTAGGCTTCAGGAAGGGGGATTTTAGGGTTAGGCGTCAGGAAGGAGGGGGATTTTAGGGTTAGGTGTCAGGAAGGTGTCTTTTAGGGTTAGGCATCAGGAAGGGGGATTTTAGGGTTAGGCGTCAGGAAGGAGGGGGATTTTAGGGTTAGGTGTCAGGAAGGGGGATTTTAGGGTTAGGCGTCAGGAAGGAGGGGGATTTTAGGGTTAGGTTTCACGAAGGGGGATTTTAGGGTTAGACGTCAGGAAGAAGGGGGATTTTAGGGTTCGGTGTCAGGAAGGTGTGTTTTAGGGTTAGGCATCAGGAAGGGGGATTTTAGAGTTAGGCGTCAGGAAGGAGGGGGATTTTAGGGTTAGGCGTCAGGAAGGGTAGGTTCATGGTTTGGCATCAGGAAGGGGGTGTGGTTAGGGTTAGGCATCGGGGAGGGGGGGGGGCTGTGTGAGAGTAGGGTTAGGTTAAGCTGTAGTAAAATATCAGTAATATTTACCAATGTTTTAATATTATTATTAACACTGTAAATATTTATCCTTTTCATTTGGCGCCCAATTCATGATAGTTTTTATCAATTACACATATATCAGCTTCACCCTGCACCCAGTTTTTCTCGCTCCCCTATTTCATGCATGCCAGAAAACCCTCTGTTAAAAATCAATGCTAAAAGTAACTTCCATTCACTAAGTATTTCCTTGGTAGCTATGGGAACTGTCAAATAAAAAACAAAAAGAAGATAAGAATGGACCAATGTCAGCTCATTGTTTGCTTTTGAGGAAAGAAAAAAAGATAAGCTGTCTTACTGCACATCTACTTCCTGGATATAACTGGTATTTAGAATAATAATGGCTGTACCTGCTGAACAAGCATAAAAGCACTGTCTTTACTGTGCGATTGTCTTTGTTACCAGCAGCAGGCAATCCTGCTTATAAGAGACACTTGTAGGTGTCCTCAGAACATGATAGACTTCGGTGATACAGGACAATACACTTTCTGGCAGGCTGTGTTTGTGAACTGGAGCTGTGAGTATGTGGAGTATGTGTGATGCAGACATTCCAGAGCAGTTATGCCTCTGTGTCTACAACTGCTTTACCCTCTGCTATGGAATGTGCTCTCTGATCTGCTGAGAAAATCCGAGGTGATACAGAACACAGGAAACTTCCCTGCAGAAACCGTCCATTGCCCTGCACAGACTGAACCTGGAGTGGTTAGTTCAGGGGATTACATGTGACAACCATCCCTTTACAAGACAGTACCAGCCACTTACATGTTCAGTGAGATGCAGCCAGGCATGATATTGACTCCTGCTGATATTACTGTACGTTCCGCTACTGTATCATAGCACAAGTGAGACACACACTATTTCCATGCTTTGTAAGATGAAGGCTAGATTTAAAGGACATCTGAAGCAAGAGGGATATGGACGCTGCCATATTTATTTCCTAAGCAATACCAGTTGCCTGGCTATCCTGCTGCTGATCCTCTGCCTCTAATACTTTTAGCCATAGACCCTGAACAAGCATGCAGCAGATCAGGTGTTTTTGACATTATTGTCAGATCTGACCAGATTAGCTGCATGCTTCTTTCTGGTGTAATTCAGACACAACTGCAGCCAAATAGATCAGCAGGGCTGCCAGGCAACTGGTATTATTTAACCTATTCCGGACCGCCGCATGTAAATCCTACACCGCACTTGTGGCTGTCTAAGCCTGATGCAGCGTAGGTTTTCCTCCGCCTGCCGTTTCCACTCCCGACGTGATCATGCGCACCCGAGACGGGAGATTAAGCAGTGATCAAATGGGCAGAGTTTGAGAATCCTGCCATTAACAGTGTAAGAATGGCTGCAGTTTACATTTTTCCAGTGAAATTGTTTTTGGCTCCGCCCACTTTTTGTAACCCTGACACACAAATCACTCAATGACCAAGTTTGTGAGCTTTCAGGTTCCTTGCATCAAAAATGTATGAATGGAAGCAGTTTATACACCAAGGAAATCTTATTGGCTGTTTGTGGCCCCGCCCCATTAGTGTATTTGGACCCCAGTCACCCAATGACCAACTGTAGCAAGTTTGAAGCCTCTGCCATTAACAGTGTAAGAACGGCAGCAGTTTAAGAATTCCCCTTGAAAATTAATAGGTGAATTTTGATTGGCTGTTGTAGGCTCCACCCACTTTCCTGAATCTTACTCTCATTCGCCAAGTGACCAAGTGTGCCAAGTTTGAAAACCCTGCGATTAACAGTGTAAGAATGGCTGTAGTTTACTTTTTCCCATTTAAAATGAATGGCTGAAATTTGATTGGCTGTTTTATGCTCCACCCACTTTTCCTGGAATTGTAACCTGGGTCACCAAGTGACCAACTGTGTCAAGTGTGGGGACTCTGGCTTGATTACTGTGAGAATTGCACGTGTGTGTCCCTTTTTTTGGATGTATATAGAACAAGGATGAGATATATATACATATATTTTATGATATATTTGTATAATTTATATAATTTTATCATCACTCTTGTTGTAATTCACTTTGATTACCCTTATGACAAGAATTGCTATTTGCACAGGGGGGTTTTTGTGTATGTATATGTGTATTCATATGCCTCTTGTAGATATCCCCCGCACAGATTTAGCCCTTTTGCATCATGGTGACCATGGGAAGTGTGCCCTTCGATGACACACTTCCACATGATACACCCTCCGCCCGACCATGCCTGGCCACATCATTCCGCCTCCCTCAAATGAGGTCAGAGCGGAATAGTCACACGGAACCTTGCCCTTACTGCACATGGCGGCGGCGAACAGTGTGCCCTCAGCATGACACACTTCCGCCTCACCGCATTGGAGCCACTTGCAGGGCTTCCCCGCTTAGACCACGCCTCCCGCATCACCCATCAGTCCACGCCCCCCATGTGGGTCTCCCGCCGCTCTCTCATTAGCGGCATGGTCAAACAGTATAACAGTTGCCAGCGCAGCGCCCGCACACCACAGAGGCGCTGCGCTAATCCTGCACACCTTCAAGGTAAGAACTCTTTATTTTGAGTAATATCTCCACACACTAAGGGACTGTGGTAATGAGCACAGTTATAATGACAAGCTAACTTTAAGGGGAGCCGCTCCTGCACAATGGGATGATCATGTTCAGATATATGGACTCCTCACCAATGTGTCATATATTACATCCAAACAGCTCTTTATATATGATAGATGCTTATGAGTATGTATGTGTATGTATACATATGTGCACACGCAGATTTGCAATTATGTTCATTACTATTGTCGTTTTTCTCCTTTTTGAAGATATTGTGATTTTTATTGTATGTTTTTTATTTTTGCCCTGTTTGTTCACAGTTGCTCCTATTTTGTGTTTTGCCTGAGGAAGCGGGCTTGAGACCCGCGAAACGCGTTGCAATTGTTTATCTTGGAGTACGGATTAAATGTTTTGATACATTAATCACAGTGGTTGTGTTTTGAACATTGGGGAGGTAAGTCCACCCTTACCCCCTTATTTTATTGTTTTTAAACAGTCTCATTTTTTATTCTGTTGGCGCCTCTGTATTATTATACATTGTTATCCACCTGGTGGATGGGTGTGCATACCCTTTCTTTCTTCCTGCTACGGAGAGCGACTTCTTAACCTGAGTGGGGACAGGTCTAATATCCCCATACGTGCTAATAGTGGTTGCCTGGCCCGGCAACCCATGTTTGTGAGTACATCTCCTACTCTTTATTTTATTATCAGATATCACCAATAATACACTATTGGGGGCTCCCGTCTCTACTTTTTGTTTCCTTACACTGTGAGAATTGCAGTCTTTTACATTTTTTTCATTGACATGTATGGGTGAAATCTGATTTGCTGTTTGTAGCTCCACCCAGGTGTGCAGGGGGGCCATGAGACCCCCAGAACATATCATCCCGGAAAGTAAGGGATCTGTATACCAAGTTTTGTTGAAATCAGTCAAGCTGTTTTCGAGTGATCACGGCACATACATACATACATACATACGATTTTATATATATCGATAAATTAGATGTAATAATATATACATTTTCATTTATAAATGCGTATGGTGTGCTCTGTGCCATCACTGCTATGTATTTGTAGAAATGGTGAAGCACTCCTCATATACTTGAATTTGATGTGCCACGGTAAAGCCAGCCACACTCTGGCTCTTCATACGTATTGGAAAGGACGTACCGGCACCATCAGATGACGCCGGTACGTCCTTTCCAATATCACTGCTATGTATAAATGCACACAACACAAACAACCTTAGAAAATTAACCTTAGTTCTGTTCCTCATTTATTTTAATCAACAACACTACATTTATTACGTTGAAGAAATACATTCTATCTAATGTATCACTTTGACAAATAAAGTTTCTTTTTGTCTTGAGTGTAGACTTAAAATGTATTAGGTCGAATGACTTTCATACAACCCACCACACACCATTCAATTTCTGTCAAAATCGATCAGTTTTTCTAACCTTTTCCGGACTATTTTAATCAATAGAAACGTACATTTTGATCAAATTTATCAATCAAAAAAAATTCTATATATTTTCACATAATCTATCATTTGAATCGAATTTGGGTGAAATTAAACAGAAAAATTGTAACGTGTGGCCACCAAAAGCCTCTGGTGTTTTCCCAACCATTCCCATCAGATGAGAAACACTAGTAAAAATGTCTATGTTCATTGATTAATATTGAACAGATGATGGAGGGATTTATTGGCTTGTGGCTGCTTTTCTCCAGTTGGTAACTTTTTTCTTTTAAGAAATTGCAAACATTGTTGTTGCAAGTTCAGTGCCCGGTCTAATGAACCTTTAATGATTTCTCATTTAATGCTACATAGGTAAGAAAGAATACTTTGTAGATACTTCCTGTGCTGCAGTAAGAGGAAATCACCTTGATGTAAAGGGAAAGCCCGCTTTTACAGCAGTCACTAAAACACTTGCCCATTGGCATGTTTCTATCTCCTGTTCTGGTGACAGTGTGATATGTGGTCAGTGGTGACTGTCAGAGGCTGAATTTCCACTCTTCTGGGGAGATTTCCCCGAACTTCCCATTGTGTGCCGGAGACAGGAAGACAGGAAATTTCTGAGCAGCATAAGCAGGAGAAAAGGTACAGGAATTAAAACCCGACAGAATTTCTCACCTTTACCATCCTCTCTCCAGTTTAAAAAAAAAAATAGTCTTGACATTCACTTTAACCACTTCCCAACTGAGGGGTTTTACCCCTTCAGCATCCGAGCAATTTTCTCCTTTCAGCGCTCCTTACATTCATTCGCCTATAACTTTATCATTACTTATCGCAATGAAATTAACTATATCTTGTTTTTTTCGCCACCAATTAGGCTTTCTTTAGGTGGGACATTATGCCAAGAATTATTTTTTTCTAAATGTGTTTTAATGGGAAAATAGGAAAACATATGGGAAAAAAAACATTATTTTTCAGTTTTCGGCCATTATAGTTTTTAAATAATGCATGCTACTGTAATTAAAACCCATGAAATGTATTTGCCCTTTTGTCCCGGTTATAAAACCATTTAAATTATGTCCCTATCACAATGTTTGGCGCCAATATTTTATTTGGAAATAAAGGTGCATTTTTTTCAGTTTTGCGTCCATCCCTAATTACAAGCCCATAGTTTATAAAGTAACAGTGTTGTACCCCCCTGATATAAATATTTAAAAAGTTCAGTCCCTAAGGTAACTATTTATGTATTTCTTTTAATTGTACATTTTTTATTTTTTTTTTAATTACAAAAAAAAAAAAAATGGGGAGTGTGGGAGGTAATGAGTTAATTTTTTTGTATAAGTAATGTATGTGTGTGTGAAAAATAGTTTAGGGTGTAGTTTACTATTTGGCCACAAGATGGCAACAGTTTAATGCGACCTCCAAGCTTCCTTCCGGAAGCTTGGAGGAAGTACAAAGAGGCTGGTATTTTTTTTTTTTTTTTTACAATGATCGAGCTGCTTAGCGAAAGCAGCAGATCATTGCGGGGGCAGAGATCAACGAACGGGAATGTATTTTCCCGTTCATTGATCTCCGGGCGAGCGGGCAGCGGCGTGCACGATCGCGGGAGTGCGAGCGGGAGAGCGGACATCGGCGGTAGCGGCGGTAGCGGCGGGGGGTGCATATATCTACGCTCCGGGCGGGGAAGTTAAGTCCAAAGGAGCGTAGATATACTGTACGGCGGCGGGGAACCAGTTAAAGTATACCTCCGGTTTAAATAAAATACCAAGAGCTATACTAATTATTGTTGTTATTGATTTATAAAGCGCCAACATATTCTGTGGCGCTGTACAAAGTGAGAAACAAACATGAGGTACATAATAATACAAACAATAGTTTACACCAATATACAAGAAACAGAATTAGTAATTACAGTGACAAAAGTCATATGATGGCACTAAGTTTGGTGAACTGGGATAATGTACTACAAGGGGAGGACACTGAAGGGAAATGGCAAGCTTTTAAACTTATTCTCAATCAATATTGTAGTATGTATATCCCATATGGAAACAAAATGTCTAGGAATAAAAAAAAGGCCTCTATGGATGAATAGAAAGGTTAGGGATAAAATAAAGAGGAAAAGGAATTCCTATAAGGTCCTAAAACAGGAGGGGACCGAGGCTGCACTAAGCAATTATAAGGAGTGCAATAAAAATTGTACAAAAGAAATTAGGCTGGCAAAGATCGAAGCTGAAAATCAAATCGCTAGGGATATCAAATCTAACCCAAAAAAGTTTTACAAGTACATCAACTCTAAAAAAAAAAAGGTTGACTGTATTGGACTCCTAAAGGATGAGGGTGGGAACTCAATGGTGGATGACCAAGATAAGGCAGAGTTATTAAATGCTTTCTTTGCTTCTGTCTTCACAAAGGAAACAGCACTGTTGCAAATTACAGAGGTAGAAGAGTCTCAATCTTCTAACTGTAATATTAAATACTTAACGCAGGAAGAAGTGAAGGGAAGACTAAATAAATTAAAAATAGACATGGCACCTGGCCCGGATGACATGCATCCTCGGGTCCTAAGGGAATTAAGTTCAGTTATAGATAAACCCCTTTATCTTATCTTTTGTGACTCTCTTTCAACTGGCAGAGTCCCAGTGGATTGGCGTACAGTCCACGTTTTCCCATTATTTATGAAGCAATGAGTGTAGAAATGCACAAACCCCTATATGGTCAGTAGATGTGCCACGGCTAGCCCAGCACCACCTGGGCGAAAATCTTCAAGAAGGATGAAGCCGGCACCATCAAAATGCTCTTTAGTTTTTTATTTAAAGACTGTCATCAGGTACAATCAAGTACAGTATGCGACGTTTCGGAGCGTTGGAGCATGCCCCTTTATCAAGCCATGACAGTCTCAACATATCATGGAAGCAATGAGTTTAAATAGTACATCACATTCAAAACTACCAATGGTAGGCTATCTAACTCATTAGCCAATCCCCATCCACTATATATGAAGTGGACCTGATGGGGAACTTGTTACTTATAGTCTGAGCCAATGGATTTGAAACTTTTGAACTGTGCCTTGGGTATAGACCTAATAGTGTTAGTAGGATGGAAGCTTTCATAGGACAGGATAGCTTTCATAGGACAGGAAGCTTTCATAGGACATTTTAAAATGCCCATGTGGGCTATTATATGTAGGGGAGATGACCCAAAAATTTAAAATTAGATTATCAGCCCACAAGCATGCAATCCGTGAGCGTCTCGTGGAGCAACCTGTCGCGAACCATTTTGTACGTTGTAAACATAATGTGAGTCAATTGCGTTGTCAAATTATTGACAGCATACCAATCTTAAAACGAGGTGGTGACAGGCATAGACAACTATTGCTCCGTGAGGCACACTGGATCCGTACACTTGACACCATTGAACCCCGTGGATTGAATCGAGAATATGACCTTACACCCTTTTTATGATTATTATTTCACCTTTATTTTGATTTGTATATTTAATTTATCATTCTTTCCCCTTTAAATTGGCCGTTGCATGTGTTGCTTCTGATTACGTCCGCGTCCTACGCGTCTCCCTGGTAACGTCAGTGACGTTACGGCGCCGCCTCCCTGCAAGTTCCCCATCAGGTCCGGCGGACCGATGGGTGTATTCATCTACTTGCGGTGACGGTTAGGGGCGGAAATGGTGCGCTCTGAAGGGGATGGTTGACATGGACAGGTGAGTGACTTTCAAATCTATTGGCTCAGACTATATGTAACAAGTTCCCCATCAAGTCCACTTCATATATAGTGGATGGGGATTGGCTAGTGAGTTAGATAGCCTACCATTGGTAGTTTTGAATGTGATGTACTATTTAAACTCATTGCTTCCATGATATATTGAGACTGTCATGGCTTGATAAAGGGGCATGCTCCAACGCTCCGAAACGTCGCATACTGTACTTGATTGTACCTGATGACAGTCTTTAAATAAAAAACTAAAGAGCATTTTGATGGTGCCGGCTTCATCCTTCTTGAACATTATTTAAGAAGGGCAAAAAATCAGATCCAGGAAATTATAGACCTGTAAGTTTAAAGAGGAACTCCAGTGAAAATAATGTAGTAAAAAAAGTGCTTCATTTTTTACCATAATTATGTATAAATGATTTAGTCAGTGTTTGCTCATTGTAAAATCTTTCCTCTCCCCGATTTACATTCTGACATTTATCACATGGTGACATTTTTACTGTGGGCAGGTTATGTAGCTGCTCCTAGCTGTTTTGGCTGTTAGAGACAGCTGTAAACAGCTAATTCCTGTCTGTGAACCTTGTTAAATTGTAACAAACTGCCAAAAGTACCGCGGTACTCAGAGCTTCTTGTGGGAGGGGTTTCAGCACAAAATCAGTCATACAGCGCCCCCTGATGGTCTGTTTGTGAAAATCATTATATTTCTCATGTAAAAGGGGGTATGAGCTACTGATTGGGATAAAGTTCAATTCTAGGTTGGAGTTTCTCTTTAACATCACTTGTATGCAAACTATTTGAGGGGTTACTAAGAGATACTATACATGACTTCATAGTAGAAAATAATCTTATTTCTCAGCATCAACATGGGTTTACTAAAGACAGGTCCTGTTTGACTAACATGCTCAGCTTTTATGAGGTAGTGAACGCTAATATGGATATTGGGAATGCTGTAGATGTGATATACTTGGACTTTGCAAAGGCCTTCGACACTGTTCCCCACAAAAGTCTGGTGCAAAAGTTGAGGATGCAAGGACTGGGGAAGAGTCTGTGTGCATGGATAGGGAACTGGCTAATGGACAGAAAACAAAGAGTTGTGGTCAATGGATCGTACTCAAAATGGGAGACTGTTAGCAGTGGGGTCCCACAAGGGTCTGTACTGGGTCCAGTGCTCTTCAATTTATTTATTAATGACCTAGTAGATGCAGTAGTGAGCAATGTTGCTATTTTTGCAGATGATACAAAATTGTGCAGAATCATCAGCTCTCAGGAAGATAGTGTCATATTGCAACAGGATCTGGATAGGATGGCTATATGGGCACATACATCACAGATGAAATTCAATGTTAAAAAATGTAAAGTCATGCATTTTGGTCATACCAATGGTCTAGCACCATATACAATAAATGGGATACAGTTGGGGACATCAAACTTGGAGAAGGACTTAGGAGTACTCATCGACAACAAGTTAAATAATCGTACTCAATGCCAAGCCGCTGCAGCTGAAGCTAACAAAATGTTGGGATGCATTAAAAAGAAAATAAAAACTCGAGATGCTAGCATAATATTGCCCCTGTTTAACTCTCTAGTAAGGCCACATCTGGAATATGGAATTCAGTTCTGGGCACCACATTACAAAAAAGATATTGCAGTTTTAGAGCAGGTGCAGAGAAGAGCTACAAAATTGATACGTGGGATGGAAGGTCTCGCTTACCAAGAAAGGTTATATAAACTGGGTTTATTTAGTCTAGAGAAAAGACGCCTTAGAAGAGATCTAATTAACATATATAAATACATCAGAGGGCAATATAATAGCTTGGCGGCTGAGCTTTTTGTCCCTAGGCCTTCTCAAAGGACTAGAGGACATGATCTGCGCATGGAGGAAAAACGTTTTAGCCATTTATTTCGCAAAGGGTTCTTTACAGTAAGGGTGATTAAGATGTGGAATGCATTGCCACAGGAAGTCGTTATGGCAAACTCTATACCTGCATTTAAAGGGGGCTTAGATGCTTTCCTTGCGTTGAAAGACTTCCATGGCTACAATTACTAGGTAGTGCCTAATGATGTTGATCCAGGGATTTTATCTGATTGCCATCTGGAGTCGGGAAGGAATTTTTCCCTTTTGGGGCTAATTGGACCATGCCTTGTAAGGGTTTTTTCGCCTTCCTCTGGATCAACAGGGATATGTGAGGCAGCAGGCTGGTGTTGTACTTTGTACTGGTTGAACTTGATGGACGTATGTCTTTTTTCAACCAAAATAGCTATGTAACTATGATGAATAAAATGTATAATAAATTCCAAGACACAAAAGGGTGAGAGAGCCCTGCCCTTGCGAGCTTACAATCTAAAGGATTGTCATCTAAATCTACATTAATGCTGATAAGGTATAACTACCTGGCACACTGTATGATAATCTTTACTGGTGTCCAGATCCAACCAGGTCCTGACATGTAGCTCCGCCCCTTGCTAAAGATGGCAGCAAACTTTCTCTATGTGATATGAAAAAAGACCAAGACCCTTCTGGGTAAGGGGGCGGAGCTACGTGACAAATCCCAGCTGATTCAGGACTCTAGTGAACATTATTACACAGACGGCGTGCCAGGTAGTTATAGCTTATCAGCATTAGCATACCTCTTGGTATTTTAGCTACCCCAGAAGTAAGCTTTAAATACTAATCATTTTCAGCCTCATATATAAAAAACTAGGTTTTTCAACTTGGATGTTCACAAAGATAGTCTGAAAGCAAACCTGAAGTGAGCTTTTAAAAAAAAGTTAGATACTCACCTATTTAGAGGGAAGGCTGTGGGTCCCATAGAGCCTTACCGGTCCTCTTTCCGTCTCCTCCTTCGGAACGCCTCAGAAGGCTTTGGAAGCATTTGCAACCCCGGGTGCTGCAGAAGATGGGCACATCCATACTGGATAGGTCAGAATTGCTGGTTGGCTTATGTCTTGCACCCCAGAAGACCCTTAAGCCTTGTACACATGCTAGATTGTTCTAGACATGAGTACAGCGGCCCCTGATCCCCCTTGATGTCTTGTCAAGTGATCCTGCGCGGCAGATCCTCTCAGCTGAGCCCAGGCCGGGGGCATTGTTCAGCTACTCACTAAGCCCAATCTGTGCTGCTCTGTCACACGCCATGCCGTCAACCCTCCTCTTCCCTCCATATCAACAGAAAAGGTAGCAAGCCTGGAGGCTAGCAATGCATCTGTACAGTATTGGGTCCCGAAATGTCGCCCAAGGAATTAAGTCCTGATCTTGGCAGGCAGCATAATCTGAAGTGGTGAATGCACCTCTACTGAATGAGGCCCTTTGTCTGCTTTGTACAATGGTGGAACTGCATCTGCATTACAGGAAGTCCCCTACTTACAAACACCCAACTTACAAATGATTCTGTAGGAAAAAGTAAAAAGAAAAATTCAAAAAGACTTTGTAAAATGACTTTTTGCTGCAGTACATTGAGGGCACAGGGGATCAGAAGTGACACAATAGGGGGGTAAAGGGGCAGAGGTGGCACAGAAGGGGACACTAAAGGCACAGAGGGGCATAGAGGGTGTATGTACAGTATATGTATGCTCCGGTGAGCTGGGCGCAGGGTGAGCCAAATGATAACTCACCCTGCTGCCACTCAAATCCCTGGCGGCATTAAATATTATTCCCCCTCCAATTTGTCGCATCTCAGAGGGAGATGTAATTTGGGAACCCCGAGTTCCCCTTACGAGCTCCACGCAATAGAACATTACTGCTATAGGGCACCTAGTTTCGGCACTGAGCGACATGCGCCCGAAACCACCTGCTTCGCATAAAGGAGGTACAGGGGTCAGCGGTGCCACAGTGTTTGCACTTATGGACAGATTTTAGCTAAGAACAAGGGACGTAGCTGGATACTATGGGGTCCCATTGCAAAACTTTAGTTGGGGCCCCCACAAAAGACACCTTTGTGCCCAATCCCCACTTCATACACACAACCGTTTTAGGTAGTCAGATGTGCCCCTCTGAGATAGAAAATCGCCCCATATCGGCAGCCAGAGGTACCCACAGTACAAGGTAACCCCATGTGCCCCCCAGTATAGGTAGGCAAAAATGCTCACCACTAAAGGTATTTTAGTGGGGGCTACCCAAATTAGGTAATTCCCCCCCCCCCCCCCCCCCGTATGGGTAGTTAGAGGGGCCTCCAGTTATAGATAGCCCCCAGTATAGATAACTACTCTCCTTTGCTGCGTTCGCATTAGTCTGCACCTTGAGGGGCCCACTGCAGACCCCATTATCACCACTGGCCATTGGCACTGGACCCCCGTGGCTATGGGCCCCATAGCAACCGCTATGGCTGCTATGGTGATCCCTATGCCACTGGGTAAGAAGAAACCTACAGACCCTATCTCATTCATTAATGGAGGGTTACCTGTATATACTGAGAAAGAGTACAGATTCCGGAAATCACTTTAAATAACTATAGAACATTTCATTATGTTATGTCGTAGGCAGAAGGCAAATGGCAATAAATGCACCATCCACATAAAACAAATTTATACTTTTTAGCTAAGATACTTATTTTCAGGAAACATAATGGAAATAATAACACTCCAAATTGTAGAGCATATTTCAATAAATTCATTACAAAAAATAAGAGCCTTATTGAAACAGAGCCTGCAGCAGAGCTTCCATGCCGTGCGGTATTAAGGGATGATAAATATGTTAAGCAGGCCGTATTTAGGGCTAAACATTTGTTTGTTACATTGTGAGACAGAAGCCAGGATGTCAGCTTTATATCACCCCCTCGGCGGGCCGTAAATATTATCTCTAGGGATTCATCTATTACAGGGAGAAGGGCATAACGCATTTGGAACACCAGAATACTGTTGAACACCACACTTCAGCCAGTGGCGGCTCCAGCTTCAGATTTTTGGGGGGCTCAAAGGGGGCACGAGGGCTGGCAGGCCGGGCTTGGGGGGTGGGGGGGGGGGGGGGATTTGCGCCGTGGTGAAGAATTGGGTGTGGTCATGATGTCATGTGGGCGGGGCTAACTGTAATGTAGTTGTACCAGCTAACGTAGTTACATGAAAAAAAATGAAGTAAACACACATAATGACAGGTAGCCTTTCACCAGTAAATGCACATAAGAATCAGCTTTTCAGCAGTTAATGCACGGAATGACAGACAGCGTTTCCCCATTAATTGCACATAAGAGACAGCTTTTCACCAGTTAATTCACATAATGACAGACTGCATTTCTGCAGTAAATGCACATAAGGGACAGCTTTTCACCAGTTAATGCACATAATGACAGACAGCATTTCCTCAGTAAATGCACATAAGAGACAACTTTTCACCAGTAAATGCACATAATGACAGACAGCCATTGTCCCCAGCATAGGTAGCCAGGTGTATAGATGTCCACAGTATATGTAGCAAGGCGTATAGCTGTCCCCAGTATATGTAGTCAGGCTGGTGGTGGTGGGCTGGTGGCCCCAGGGCACCTCAAGCCTGACTGGTGGTGGGCTGGAGGCCTCATGCCTGTGTGGCTGGTGGGCTGTGGTCCCCAGGGCAGCTCAGGCCTGGCTGGTGGTGGTGGGCTGGGAGCCCATGGCAGCTCAGGCCTGGCTGGTGGTGGTGGGCTGGGGGCCCCAGGGCAGCTCAGGCCTGGCTGGTGGTGGTGGGCTGGGGGCCCCAGGGCAGCTCAGGCCTGGCTGGTGGCGGTGGGCTGGGGGCCCCAGGGCACCTCAGGCCTGGCTGGTGGTGGTGGGCTGGGTGGAAGGGCTCAGGCCTGGCTGGTGGTGTTAGGCTGGGGGCCCCCCAGGGCAGCTAAGGCCTGGCTGGTGGTGGTGGGCTGGGGGCCGCAGCACAGCTCAGGCCTGCCCGGTGCTGAGGAGGCCTCAGGGCTGGTGGTGGGTGGGAAGGCTGCACCCCCCCCCCCTTCCCTCTCACAGTTAGGCCTAGTTGGTAGTGGTGCGGTGCTGACCTGGTGCATGGCTCAGCTACAAAAAAAAATTGGGCTGGCTGAAGTGGACAGGAGGACGGACAGCCGGGACAGGACACCCACGACCACCCACCTTGAGCTGCCGTGCCGTCGGAGTTCCGAGTCCGGCTGTTGTGCGCTGCTGAGCTCTGGGGGCTGGCTGGCTGGCTGACTCGGCTACAGCCTTCAGTTTTGTGCGGTGTGCGCTGTCCGGGTCATTCCTGGCGGCGGCAACTAGCTGCTGCGCGGACGGGCGAGGAGACGTGACGCCAGACGTTGTCAAGTGTTGACACTTACACGCGTCGCGCCCGCCAGCACACAACGTAGTACCCTGGTGGGTGGTGCCTGTCCGGTCAGCGCCAGCCCAAGCCCTCCTCTCACCCAGGCTCAGCTCCTTTTGTGTAGGTCGGGTCGGAAGTTCTCTCGGCCGCGGCAGGGGGGCTTTAAGGGGGGGCTAATGAGTCGCCAGCTGGGGCTGAAGCCTGGGTAAGCCCCAGTGTGGCGCCGCCACTGACTTCAGCACCATTTCAGTACTAAACAAGCGGACAGGGTCAGGGGGAGGTCTCTACTTGCACTTCACGGCGCGTTTCAAATGACTCACGTGAAACGCGCCGTCAGCTTGTTTGGTACTGAAATGGTACTGAAGTGTGGTGATCAGCAGTGTTCATGTGTTCTGAATTCATTATGCCGAATTCAAACACCAGCACTAGTTATCATATTATTGTATTATAGGCACCATCAAAGGTATTTACTGTACAAACGGGCATGCTTGGCTTGGGAAGCACGGTGGCGTGGTGGTAAGCGATCTCGCCTTGCAGTGCTGGCTCCCCGGTTTAAACCCCAGCCAGGGCACTATCTGCACAGAGCTTGTATGTTCTCCCCGTGTCTGCGTGAGTTTCCTCTGGACACTCTGGTTTCCTCACACATCCCAAAAACATGCAGATTAATTGGCTTCCCCCTAAATTAGCCCTAGACTACAATTATACACTGCACGATACATGCATAGACATACGACGGTAGGGATTCGATTGTAAGCCCCTCTGAGGGACACTTAAGTGATAAGACAATATACTCTGTACAGTGCTGCAGAAGATGTTGGTGCTATATAAATACTAAATAATAATTTAAAAAAATATGATCCCCGCATAGAGGAAACAAATGGACACTAGCAGAAGACTGAGGAGCACAATAGTGACAGGCTGAGAAAATCCAACTGCTGTAGGATTGGCTGATGATGTTTATAGTTGCAATTTTGCAATCCTAAGCTGCGAGAAAAGATATTCATGATGTCTTTTCTCCTTGGCATTGAATGGCACTGAATGCTCCAGACCAGCAGATTAACAAATCATTTGATTTTATAGAGGCTAAAATGAATAATTACTGTGTCATTGCATAGAAATTGTGCCAAAAACAGTGAGTTCGGATGGTTGACGGAAGGGTATCAAAGTGCATTGTATGATCCAATGATATTAAAAGGATTCAGGATGAAGGAGATTCCAGCATGTGAGAGGTGGTAAAGATATTGTGTCTCTTGTGAAAGTCTTACCCGTCCCACCCCCACATGCAGGGATTTTCCAGCATGTCCAATCAGACTTTCGGGGAAATTTGGACGCAGGGTGAAGCAGAAAAATTGCTCACCCTGCTCTAGCTAATCTCCTCTTCTATTCCCTTACTGATCACCTAATTATCTAGTCCCCTGTGTAATTAGGGCTCCAGCTATTGGAGATGGTGGAATTACACTTTTTGTTAGTAATTTGGGCTCCAGCTATTGTATACTCATTGAGTGCCGCTATAGCCGTAATTCACATTACGGCCTATGGTGACGCCCAAATCGTGGGTGCCACACGGTGCACACATTACCTCTTGCCTGGAACCACCTGACAAATGGTTGTTTCATTGCACTTACTGATAGTTCAACAGCTGTGTGCTGAAAAATAAAGGCAGTTTTGTCATTCGGAAGAGACCAAGTGAAGAGGGGAATTTATGTGCCTGTCAGAAGCACCTCTGGTGAATGGGCACTGCCAAGTAGTGGTTAGTTTGAATTCTGGCTGTTTTATAAAGTAAAGTACATCCTGATGATGTTACATTAATGGCTATAGGGGTTTCAGAATGTGAAAACATTCACCTTAGTAACCTTTTGAAATGTTAAAGTACATTAGAAGTTCATGTCAGGGAAGGATCAGAACCTCTGGCAGTTTTTACTGCTGTTTCCTGTCCCCGTGCTCTCCTGTTTCCCCTCTCTGGAGTTCATGTACCTCATGTTTCTCTGGAGAATACGCTACTTCCACTAGGCACAGTAGGCTCTCTAGTGGATTCTCTATAAATATGAATAGAAAGATACAGGGAATCCAAACCACACAGAGTAAGCTAGAAATTCCCCACAGACAGAGTGATGTGTGCAGTGTGCACAATATTACCTACTCCACTTCCTGGTTAGTTTGCAGTATTCCTGCAGCCAGCCAATAACCATGCAGATAACTGAAACTGCATGGTGATTGGCTGGCTGCAGGACACCTGCAAAGGAGTGGAGGAGACGTGATCACCAGGACCAGGTAATGTATACCTACATCCCTACCTACACTCACACTGAACCATCCCTCTACCTATACCAAACCCTGAGACCCCCCCCCCCCTCCAGGTGCCTAACACTAACCACTGCACTCCACTGCCTAACTAACTGTTCCATCCCCACTACCTAACCCCCCTGCCTAAGTGTACTTACTCCTTGCCACAATAGGCAGCAATAGTAAATGCCTCAATTAAAAATGTAGTGGCACAGCGGTTAAATTAAGGAGCCAGGTAAATAGCAGGATCTAGGTGGCAAGGAGGTTAAATCGGCAATAGTAAAAGCCGCGATTAGCAGCAAGGAGGTTAAATTATGGTAACCTTCTTGCCGCTAATCACAGCTTTTACTATTGCCGCCAATGGGGGCGCCATTTTTAAAGGCGCTCTTCCTGTGCCATTTTTATATGCTTCCTTTTGTGAGATGTAGTCAGGATCTTATTGTTCTTTCTCCTTCAATATATCGCATAGTTACACTGATTCTCTCACCCAGCAGCTGAATCCACAGAGGATAGAAAGTATTACTGGATAGAAGGATAGAAAGTTGTACTGCATTTGGCCCAGTCTGTGCTGACACTTTGCTTCTATACACTGCTTATGTTTACTTGTCATGCTGATTGTTATTAGAATTTACCTTGTTTTAGCATAGTTGGGCTTAAAGAGACACTGAAGCTGAAAAAAAATGATATAATGAATTGGTTGTGTAGTACGGATAATTACTAGAAGATTAGTAGCAAAGAAAATATTCTCATATTTTTATTTTCAGTTATAGAGTGTGTTTTTTATAACATTGCATGATTCTCTAATATTTGCAGTTTACACACTACTTAGCATTTTAAATGGTTTTACAGAGCATGCTAGTGAACTATTGACCTGCCCTCTGCAGAGAAAAATAAAATACAGTGATTGACAGTTGAGATAATAAGCTTCAGAACACAGAGTTCAATGGCTCGTTTGCATAGAAAACAACTGGAGTTTCTTAACTTTTCCTGTACTGGAAACAATATTAGACTCATATCTCTGCTACTAATGTTTTATTTTTTAGCTGTACTACACATACAAATCATTATATCATATTTTTTTTTTTTCGCTTCAGTGTCTCTTTAAAAAAGATACCATAGATGTATTAAAATAAAGTTCTCACTGCTGGTACTAAACATGACAGCAGTTGTACAATGGCTATTTTACTGACCTTGCAGCAACCTCACTATGGTATAAAGAGCCATACTTCTGCCGCAGTCTACATTTGCCGGGTCACTGTCATTCTTCTGTGATTTCCACTGTTCTCCAGCGTTATGAAATCATCCAAACAATCATGGTAAGAAAGCTGGCCTTGTCACTGCTTCCCTTTATGGCTACCACTCGATTTCCCCATTTACAGATCATACATGGGAAGCCCCTGGCAGTCCATTGGAAGGAAAATACATTACATTGTTTACTTGCAATATTCTGCAGTGATTTGCCTTTTTGCATTGATATATCATTGAGCCTAACATACACTTTATATTTTATAAAATACCATCATATGGCTTTTGATATACTGTACATACATACAGGTAGCTGTGTAAGTTTTAGCTTGGATAGAATAAGCGCTTTTATTTTCATTCTGTCTTCCTACACAGAGTCAGTGCTCTCCATAGAGAAACAGAAGGAGGTACACATAGTACATGGAGATGCCTAACTACTGGGAAGAAATCCCCTCAGCTGCAGTGGCGCCTATTGGCGGAGGGGGGGGGGGGTAACTACTCACCCTCCCTGCAGCATAATGATGCTCCACTCAGTCAAGCTGGTAACTGCTATGTAAGGTGATCAAGAGGCTGGGCAGGTGCACAGAGGGCAAAATATAAAAAGCCCTTGCCTTCGTAATACAGATGGTATTTACAATTATGCAGGTTGGAGTGAGCTCTGAGGTGTCCCACAATGCATCACTGCTGAATATGCAAATCATCTCTTTGATGTCCCTGAAAGCTAACCACACCTCCAGAGCTGCTGGAATGCAATGATGTGTCAACTTGTTAATATTACAGCGCCACACTAATCCAACGTGCTTAGATGCACAATGTAATAAACAATTAAATAAATACTCACATTTTATGGATTACCGTTCATGCAATTACTATAAAAGCAGGTGGGGAGAACAAACACGACCACACAAGGGTTAAAAAGTCACTCTCTGCGTAGCAAAGGAAAAGGAGGGGGAGTTGTACTCAATATAGACTGAACTGAGTGTAACAGAGGGACCAAGATGGATTAAAAATTCTACAAACAGTTTAAAAGCTGTGTGTACAGTTACCCCTATATTGCCTGAGGAGGCATGTTCGACCAGCGAAGTGCGTCGCAACCCCGCCCGGTCCGCCCATGATGCCAAGTGAGGCGATTTCTTCAAACGGCAGAAGTCTGGGGAAAGCACCAGGCAGAAACAGGAAGTAAAAAGAGTGCCTGGCCAACCTACACTGGGTGCAACTGCACTTGGCTAGCCTATACTGGGGGCAACTGTACCTAGCTACCAATACTGGGGGCAACTATACCTGGCTACCTTCCTATACTGAGGCGCTGGACTAGCCTGCGTCTGGGACTCTCTCTGGGGGAGACACACGCAGCCACATGCTGAGGGAACACAGGGCGGCACGAAGGGCAAGCCAGTGGGCACGGCTGGGGGCACGTAACACATGCTTGACAGGCGGAGGGTGGAGTTAGAAGCGGCATTGCATGAGGTAAACAAAGTACCTGTGCGGCTGCTCGCTGAGATAGAGAGGAGAGGGGGCGGCTCGGCAGGCGGCAGTTAGACTAGAGGAGGAGGAGGAATGGGTGGGGAACAGTGCTTGCATCTGGCTGGGCTGGGCATGCATAGAGGCGCTGTGAGCCTGCGGCAGAGCACCTGACATTGATGGTATGTAAATAATCAGAGTAGTGGCCGCAGAGAGCAGTCTCCCTCGCGTTGCGCACCCCCCTCCCCCGGCGCTCCAGGCGACCGCCTTGACTTGCCTGGTGGTTGAAACGCCGCTGGTGCCTTCCTTAGTTACACAACCTGTTTACTTGGTAACGCGCCCCCGTGGTTGCTGTGAAGTATCGCAACCATAATACTTCACTAGAGCAGTCCTGGATTTAGCTCTTGGTGCTGTCATGTAGCTTGCACTGCTATAACAGCGCAGCTTCATAAGTCAGCCCCCTAATCTCTTATAAATAGTACATAGTGTAGTACATAAGCATTACATCACAATGTAGTACATATGCATTACATCACCACATTTGTACAAGCAGCCAGCGAGTTTCTGCACTGAACTCAGTCATGACTTGGAGGGAGCTCAATTACATACAGAGAGAAATCCTCCAGCAAGTCTTCCCTACTGCTTCCTGGCCCAGCTTCTACACTCGGAACATCTGAGCTCCAGGGAAAAACAAGGGAGGTGAAAAGACGCCTCTGAGTCACATCTTCTGCTGAGGATTGTCCCTGAAATGCTTTCTCAGTGGACTGTATGTTCATATAAGAATCACAGCTCTCAACTGTCCCTTTTCAGGAGACACAGCACCTCTTTCCTCCTCCAATCAATGTCCTGCTTTTTTTAGGCCTCATGTACTGATTTGTAGAAATAAATGTTTTCACCTACTAAGCAGTGGTTACATTGTGCTACATGTTATGTCAAAACTGTTAATGATTGCCTTGCTTATATCTAACAAAGGTCAAAATTAAGGAGGGATAGTGAAGGAAGAAGGTGTGACTGAGTGACTGAGGAGTGACAAAAGGTGTTATAGAGTCGATTGAAGGGGGTGGGGGAGGGGGGGCAGAGCTGTGGAGGGCCCCAGCTACTAATCTTCCCTTTGTCTAATACAGGGGACTATACTTCAGATCAGGTGTCTTTGTGGCTACACTTGTTATGAGTATGAAGATCATGATGGCCACACTTGTTATATGACCCTTGTGAGATGGGCTCCCAGGGCTGGTTCTCTCATGAAGCATGTTGAAACATTTGCATCCGGTGCAGAGATTACAGGGGCAGCATGTTTGTACTGTGTGTTTCCACTAACAGCATGCAGTCAGAGTAGGAGGAGAAGCGAGAGGAGAACGAGGTGAAGAGGTCATCATTGGGGAAAAGCAGCTTGTTGTGCTGTGTGAGGAGTCTGACAGTGAATGAGGAGGGGAGAGGCAGGAGAGCAGCAGTGTTTCATTTGACTTGCACAGCAGAAGTGAGGAGGTGGCACTGCTGTCCTGACTGAACAGGAATGGAGCGTCGGAGGGTGAGCAATTTGTTTGTCACAGACTCTGTTGAGCTGAAGCATGTCATGTGAGAACATTAAATGAAGCAGAGTGGGTGCTGTGCAATCGTTCTAAATGGGGGGGGGGGGGGGCAGGGCATTTAGCAAAAAGTCTAGAAATGGCCCTACGGGCCCCAATGTCGTAAAGGGTACCAAGGGAAGGCAAGGGAAGGGGTATAAACAATGGGGGGCCCCATCACATTTTTTGCTGGGGGACCCCATGAATTGTAGTTACGCCACAACTGGGGCCCATGCAGCTTCACCACAGTCAGGGCCAAATTACCCTCTAGGTACATGTATGTGTCGGCCCCCAGACCATTCATAAGCTGTCTCTCCCTCCCTGTGTCGCCCCCAGAGAAGGATCATCCACAAGAGAAACTGATGGGCTCCCAGGGGCCTGTTTGGCATCTTTCCTAACCTCTCCCATCTTACTTTACCAAAGCCAGATGACCAACAGTGGGGTACAATTTTGGCATCTTGCCTAGAGCCCCATTTCTAGTTAACCCTTCTCTGTGTAACACATCCCCCCCCTCCCCCAATAGGTTGTTGTATTTCCCTCTGCGTCATCTTTCCCCACCTGGCTGTCTCTCATTATTAGAATCATTGCTTTGTGAAGTTCTGCAGAAGGTCTCAGCACTATATGAATACATACTAATACATCATAATAACATGGTAGAGATTAGATTGTAAGTCACTGTGCAGACAGCCAGTAACATGACTGTACTCTATAACACTGAGGATGATATTAACTCTTATGGGGGCCCATACACTGGTCGATTTCAGCCATCGATCAATCGATTGATTCTATGGAATCGATTGATCGATCAGAAATTCGATTCTATTAAATTGATGGATTTGCGGCTGATTTCCATCGATTTGATATGACAGGATGGAAAATCTAGGTCGATCTGCTGCTGGTAGCAGATCGATGGCCCATACAGTTGCATTGGATCTAATGGTCCAATAATGCATTTAGATCAATTTCCAACTTCATTCTGAAATCTATTGGAAATCTGTTCCTAGTGTGTGGCACACATCAGATAGATTCCTGTCAATTTCGATTTGACAGGCATCTGACAGAAATCTATCTGATGGTCGAATCTGCTGCAAATCTATAAGTGTATGGCCACCTTAAGGGCTGGTTCACATGGACGCTTGGTGGCATTTACCACCAATCATTCGGGACTCGTCGGCTAAACGCTCCCATTCAAGTGAATGGGAGCGTTTAGCATCTTGCAGTTATCGGTGATTACCGTCGATTGCGCAAACGCGGCATCCCGATCACGATTTAACGCGTAGTTTCGGCCGGTCCTAGAAGCCGCATGTGACATTCAGGGTCAGCTAGCCACTGTGGCTTCATGTCCCCTTGCAGGGACAAAACGCCAATCGCGACAGGAAGCCGATGATCGCTGTACCGTGCCCCCGAAGGAGACGTCACAGGACGAGGCGGCTTCCCGGTCGCCCCAACGCCACCTGCCGTCCGTGTGGACCAGCCCTAATGGTGCCCATACACGGTACAATAAAAACGTTTGATTATCCCGTTTTTTCTATCTAAATGATCGAATCGAATGATAGTTGAAAATATTTTTTTTTCGATCAAGAAATTAGAACGACTATCCCGTTTTTTGGAAAAAAATCTGATCGGACATGCTGGAAAAATCTTTATATTCGATCTAACGGAATAATCAAACTAAATGATCTAATCGAAAAAAGTGAAAAATTGTACCATGTATGGCCACCCTAAGACTGCTGCAGACATCTATAGGTGTTCTGTAAGCCAAACAGAATTATACAATTTGTAAAGCTATTTCCTGTATGGCACACTTGTGACGTTTCCAGTCACTGGAGGTAAGGACTGTCACTTGTCACACGACGGGCTCTGACTCACTCATAGTAGAAGTAACTGTGTCATTGCTTTCCTGCGACACTAAAAGGAACATGTCTGGACAGAAATACCCTGTTGACTTGTTTCCAAAGGTGCAAATTCCATGGGCACTATTTGCTCTATTGTTTAGTGATTAATTGGCTGAGAACAAGCATTCAGCCAGTAAGGGCCGGTTCACACGGACGCCCGCCCGGTGGCATGGCATTCGGGCTTTCAGTGGTTTGGCCCCCATAGGGTGACACTAGACGCGGTGGTTAAACGACCCTGGATGCTACATGTAGTGTCCAGTGTCGCCTCAAACTACGGGGAAAATCGGAATCAGAACACCGCATTCACGCAAACGCCAGTAAAAGCCTGGTACAAACGCTCCCATTCACTGGAATGGGAGTGTTTAATGACGAGTCCCGGACGCTGGCAGTAAACGTGGGGCAGACGTCTATGTGAACCAGCCCTAAAGGTGGCCATACATCACGCAACTTGGTGGCCAATCGACCATCCGATTAAATTATAATGATCGGATGAAAATTTATGCTGCCAAGAGCATGCCTGATCGATGATCGGCCAAAACTGGTCGCATGTATCGATTAGACAAGATGTTGGGCCGACATGCTGGATTTGGTGCAAGACAGTAACAGCGTGCAATATCGGGACAAGTAATGAACACGTCAGAACCCTGGCGCTGTTACCCCTAGTGTAAAATATGTCCTGTGCACTATACTGTACTTTTCGGTGTCCGCCGCTGGCTCCGCGCTTTGTCCACATACACGCGCCCCAGGTTGTTCCCACCATAACGTGGCGTCACAGAGGTAAATATTAACCACTTCACCTCCAAGGGTTTTACCCTTTTCAGCGCTCCTTCCATTCATTCGCCTAAAACTTTATTACTAGTTATCACAACAAAACAATATTATTATTTTTTTTTCGCCACCAAATAGGCTTTCTTTGGGGGGGTACTTTTTGCTAAGAATTTATTCTAAATGTGTTTTAACAGGAAAAATAAGAACAAATTTGAAAAAAAATCCTTATTTCTCACTCAGTTTTCGGCCATTATAGTTTTAAAATAATAGATGCTAATGTAATTAAAACCCACACATTTTATTTGCCCATTTGTCCCGGTTACTACAACTTTTACAATATTTCCCTAGTACAATGTATGGCGCCAATATTTTATTTAGAAATAAAGGTGCATTTTTTCAGTTTTGCTTCCATCCCTAATTACAAGCCCATCATTTAAAAAGTAACAGTAATATACCCTCTTGACATATATATTAAAAAAAAATTCAGTCCCTAAGGTAACTATTTATGCTGTTTTTTTTACAAAAAATTTTTGGGGGCAACTATTGGGGAGTGTGGGAGGTAAGGGGTCAATTTAAAAAGTAAAAATAGGTATTTTTGAAAAATGTTTTTGGATGTAATTTTACTATTTGGTCAGAAGATGTCCTTGCGCATAACTCCCCCTATGTGTTGTGTTACTACGCATAGAGGAAGCAATGCATGGATGTGTAAGTATCAACTTTTATGAATGGCAGCCCCGTCTCTTAGATGGCGGAGGTCATTCATATGGGGGCTTAGATCAATGATCTAAGAACTGTGTTCCCATTCATTGATCTCCCAGCTAACGATAAGCGGCAGTAATGATCGCGGGAGCGTGCGGGGGAGAGAGCGGAAAGGGACATAGTAGCTACATCCCTGCATGGAAATATGGCATTTTGCAGGGTTGTAGTTACTCATACCGGGGGATGGGAAGTGGCTAAATGACAAGTATCATGAAAAATTGTAAACTGTAAAATACATACTTATAAAATGTTTACGACTTAATACTTTTTTTCCTACATTGCTGTCCCTTACAGTAGGTAGTGAAAATCTGTCAGGACTGTCAGGTTTTGGACTAGTCTATCTCCTCATGGGGGATTCTCAGTTATCACATTATTTACAAAAGCACTTACTGAACTGCAGCTGTTTAGTCCAACTGCCAAAATAGTGTGCAAATGAGTAGGGAGGCTGGCTGGCATCTTTGTACAGATACTTTCCAGGGAATGCTTTTATAAGGATTAAATTGGTAATGCTTAGAATCTACCAAGAGGAGACGGACTAGTCCAAAATCTGTTAGATCTGTCTTTTTACTACTAACTGTAAGTGACAGCAATATAAAAAAAATTAATTTATAATTTTACACTGGAAGAAATTTATGTTTTCTATGTATGCATTTAAAATTTTAAATTTTTTTTGTGATAGCGGTCCTTTGAAGGGAGTCTGAAGCGAATTAAAACGGTTTGAACGATCCCCTCGTTCAAACAATGGCTCTGCTGCTATGGGAAGCCAGTGGTGCTCAAATACCCCTTTTTAAAATTCGAGTTTGGTCGAATTCGAATAGTAAATTATTCGAGGTCAGTCGAATATTCGAGTCGAATAATTTTTACTATTCGATTCGACCTCGGACTTCGAGCTCACTATTCGAGTCGGTATTCGAGCTCATTATTCGAGCTGACTATTCGAATTGGCCTTAAATAGCTTCCAACACTTGTTTTGAGGGTGAATGATGCAAGAAACATCTTTTTTTCCAAGTAACAACAGCAAGTGATTATGTGGGGATGTTCCTTTAAAAAAAAAAAAGGTGGAAAGAGAAGTTGTGTCCAGAATTTTGTTCAGTACTGTATATACTTCTTCTTCTTCTTCTTCTTCTTCTTTATCTTCTATATCTTCTTCTTCTTCTTCTATATCTTCTTCTATATCTTCTTCTTCTATATCTTCTTCTATATCTTCTTCTTCTTCTTCTATATTGTCTTCTTCTTCTTCTTCTTCTTCTTCATCTTCTTCTTCTTCTTCTTCATCTTCTTCATCATCATCTTCTTCTTCATCTTCTTCATCTTCTTCTTCTTCTTCATCTTCTTCTTCTTCTTCTTCTTCATCTTCTTCATCTTCTTCATCTTCTTCTTCTTCATCTTCTTCTTCTTCATCTTCTTCATCTTCTTCTTCTTGATCTTCTTCATCTTCTTCTTCTTCATCTTCTTCATCTTCTTCTTCTTGATCTTCTTCATCTTCTTCATCTTCTTCTTCTTCTTCTTCTTCTTCTTCTTCTTCATCTTCTTCATCTTCTTCTTCTTCTCCTTCTTCTTCATCTTCTTCTTCTTCTTCTCCTTCTTCTTATTCTCCTTCTTTTTCTATATCGTCTTCTTCTTCTTCACTTATTTCTCTTTTAAATTTTTTTTTTTAAAGAAATGCAGCTATTTTTGAGCGTAACAAATAGCTGGTGGCGCACGCATGTTGGAAGCGCCATTGTATGTGCTCCCTGGCAGTGGAAACACACAGACAGCAGGAGGTAAATTCAGCAGCAGGAGGAGGAGGATGAGTGTGTGGCAGCAGGCAGTCAATGAGGCAGGCAGCGTGACATAATAGCCCTGGTACCTAGCGGTGATACCAGGGCTGTAAATAAACACAGCAGGCAGGAGGTCCCAGACAGCGGTCGTGCAGCCCACATCGTGTCCAATACACAACTGGGACAACACAGTTTTCAACCCGGGCACCTCTGAAAAATTAAACCTTTTTTTTTTTTATGGTTTTTTGGTTTTGTTTGTAAAACAAATTACACAGATATATAGCTATTTTTTGACGTAATAGCTGGTGGCAGAGTGGCAGCAGAATGTAATTCTGTGTACCCTGGCAGTGGGAAACACAGACCGACAGCAGCAGCAGCAGCAGGAGGAATGGAGGAGTAATGTGAGCAGCTATTGTTTGACGTAATAGCTGGTGGCAGAGTGGCAGCAGAATGTAATTCTGTGTACCCTGGCAGTGGGAAACACAGACAGACAGCAGCAGCAGGAGGAATGGAGGAGTAGTGTGAGTGTGGCAGCAGGCAGGCAGCGTGACATAATAGCCCTGGTACCTAGCGGGTGATACCAGGGCTGTAAATAAACACAACAGGAGGTCCCAGACAGCGGTCGTGCAGCCCACATCGTGTCCAATACACAACTGGGACAACACAGTTTTCAACCCGGGCACCTCTGAAAAATTAAACCTTTTTTTTTTTATGGTTTTTTGGTTTTGTTTGTAAAACAAATTACACAGATATATAGCTATTTTTTGACGTAATAGCTGGTGGCAGAGTGGCAGCAGAATGTAATTCTGTGTACCCTGGCAGTGGGAAAAACAGACCGACAGCAGCAGCAGCAGGAGGAATGGAGGAGTAATGTGAGCAGCTATTGTTTGACGTAATAGCTGGTGGCAGAGTGGCAGCAGAATGTAATTCTGTGTACCCTGGCAGTGGGAAACACAGACCGACAGCAGCATCAGCAGGAGGAATGGAGGAGTAGTGTGAGTGTGGCAGCAGGCAGGCAGCGTGACATAATAGCCCTGGTACCTAGCGGGTGATACCAGGGCTGTAAATAAACACAACAGGAGGTCCCAGACAGCGGTCGTGCAGCCCACATCGTGTCCAATACACAACTGGGACAACACAGTTTTCAACCCGGGCACCTCTGAAAAATTAAACCTTTTTTTTTTTTTATGGTTTTGTAGTTTTGGTTTTACAACCAATTACACAGATATAGCTATTTTTTGACGTAATAGCTGGTGGCAGAGTGGCAGCAGAATGTAATTCTGTGTACCCTGGCAGTGGGAAACACAGACAGACAGCAGCAGCAGCAGGAGGAATGGAGGAGTAGTGTGAGTGTGGCAGCAGGCAGGCAGCGTGACATAATAGCCCTGGTACCTAGTGGGTGATACCAGGGCTGTAAATAAACACAACAGGAGGTCCCAGACAGCGGTCGTGCAGCCCACATCGTGTCCAATACACAACTGGGACAACACAGTTTTCAACCCGGGCACCTCAGAAAAATTAAACCTTTTTTTTTTTTTTTAATGGTTTTTTGGTTTTGTTTGTAAAACAAATTACACAGATATATAGCTATTTTTTGACGTAATAGCTGGTGGCAGAGTGGCAGCAGAATGTAAATCTGTGTACCCTGGCAGTGGGAAACACAGACAGACAGCAGAAGGGCAGTACACAGCAGCCCACTGTAGTTGTAAAATGTGTGGCTGCAGGCGACGTAATAGTCAAAGTGAACCAGGCTGGCTTAGTGAGCAGGAGCCAGGAGGTGGTAAAGGGTGGTAAGGCACATTAACGATGGTTCTAAGTTCCGGCAGCCAGTTCATGTCCCCCTCTCGCCGACAACAGGGGCCAGGAACTCGCCTTCCACCCACGCCTGGTTCATCTTGAGAAACGTCAGTCTGTCCACAGACTTGTGAGACAGACGTGAGCGTTTCTCGGTGACCACGCCACCAGCTGAAGCAGCGATCGGACAGCACGCTGGAAGGGGGGCAGGACAGCACTTCCAGGGCGTACTGCGCCAGCTCGCTCCAGATCTCCAGGCGCTTGACCCAATACTCCATGGGATCAACAGGGGCATCGCTGTCAAGCCCGCTGTAGGACCCCATGTAGTCAGCCACCATGCGGGTCAGGCGCTGGCTGTGACCGGAGGAGGATGCTGCTGCATGTACCTCCTCTCTAGTCACTGCTGCCGGAGCCTCTACAGTCCTGTAGAGCTCGTGGCTGAGAGACAGCAGGTCTGTTGGGCGCTTGCTGCTGGATGCAGGCACCTGCTGCTGCCTCTGTGCTGGCTGGACAGTGGGGGTGGAAGGCTGGGGGAAGGCTTCCTCCAAGCGCTCAACAAGGGCCTGCTGCAAGCTCCTTATTTGTTGCGCTGGGTCTCCTCCTGCAGGCGGCAGGAACTGGCTCAACTTCCCCTTGAGGCGCGGGTCCAACATCATGCTGATCCAGATGTCCTCCCTCTGCTTCATCTGGATCACCCTGGGGTCCCTGCGCAGGCACGTCAGCATGTGCGCTGCCATTGGGAAGAGGTGGGCCACGTCTGCTGGCACATCGACGGCAGTGCTGTCCTCCTCATCCTCCTCCTCTGCCGCCTCATCCTCTCTCCACCCCCGCACCAACTCAGCTGCGCTGTGCTGATCCCCCTCATCAGCAGCAAGGTCAGGGACCTCCACCAAGTCCTCCTCCTCCTCCCCCTCAGAGGTGGACTGTGCAGCTGCTTGCCGCTCCTGCTGGTCCAAGGCTGCCGCTCCCTGTTCCAGCAAAGCATCGAGGGCCCTGTTCAGCAGACAAACCAGGGGCACCCACTCGCAGACCATAGCATGGTCCCTGCTCACCATGTTAGTGGCCTGCAGAAAGGGAGCCAGCACTAAGCACACCTGCTGCATGTGCCTCCAGTCATCATCGGGGACGATGGACGGGATGTTGCTGGTCTTGTCCCTTCTCTGAGCGGCGGAAACAGTGGCCCGGGCAAGGTACTGGTTGACAGCGTGCTTCTGTTCAACCAGACGCTCCAACATTGCCAGGGTGGAGTTCCAGCGAGTCGGAACGTCAAGGATCAGCCGATGGCGTGGCAGCTCCAGCTCCTTTTGCACGTCTTCCAGGCTCGCACAGGCTGCAGCCGAGCGCCGGAAGTGACGCACAACGTTCCTTGCCGTTTCCAGCAGTTCGCCCATCCCCTGGTAGGTGCGCAAGAACTTCTGCACCACCAGGTTCAGCACGTGGGCAAGACGGGGGATGTGGGTCAGGTTTCCCCTGTCTATTGCGGCAACCAGATTGGCCCCATTGTCGGCCACCACCTCTCTGACTCTGAGGCCTCTGGGGGTCAGCCAAATCCTCTCCTGCTCCTGGAGTTTGGCCAACACATGGGTTGCCGTCAGCTTGGTCTTCCCAAGGCTGACCAAGTGCAGCAGCGCTTGGCAGTGGCGGGCCTTCACGCTGCTGCTGAGGCGGGGGGTTTGGCCAGGTGTGCCAGAGGATGGCAGAGGATCGGAGGAACCTGCTGCAGTTCCCCCGACCCTGCAGGGTGGCACCACCCACTGTGTTGCTGCTGCTGCTGTGCCCGCTGCTGCTCTCCCATCCTCACCCCCTTCCACCAAGCTGACCCAGTGGACAGTGAAGGACAGGTAGCGGCCTGTCCCGAAGCGGCTGCTCCAGGAGTCCATGGTGACGTGGACCCTTTCACCAACCGCGTGCTCCAGCCCTCGCTCCACATTGGCCATCACAAAGCGGTGCAGTGCAGGAATGGCCTTGCGGGTGAAGAAGTGTCTGCTGGGGAGCTGCCAGTCTGGGGCTGCGCAAGCAAGCAGCGCACGAATGTCGCTCCCCTCCTGCACCAGCGTGTACGGCAGGAGTTGGGAGCACATGGCCCGTGCCAGCAAGCCGTTCAGCTGCCGCACGCGACGGCTGCTGGGAGGCAGAGCCCTAACCACCCCCTGGAAGGACTCGCTCAAAAGGCTCTGGCGTGGCCTTTTGCTGGCACGGGAATCAGCAGACACAGCAGAGGAGGCCACTGAGGACTGGCTGCCAGAACAGGCCTCAGTGTCGGCGGCAGGAGTTGCAGAGGGGGGAGGAGCAGTGCGTTTCCGCACTCCTGCTGGTGCTGCTGGAGGAGCAGGAGGGCGGGTGGCTGCTGTTGCTGCTGCTGCTGCTGAAGGCTGTGCAGTGATGGGTGTGGTGCCACTGCCAGCACCAGATGCCTTCAGCCTCTGGAACTCCTCATGCTGGTGGAAATGTTTCGCAGCAAGGTGGTTGATGAGCGAGCTGGTGCTGAACTTTAAGGGGTCTGCACCTCTGCTCAACTTCCGCTGACAGTGGTTGCAAGTGGCGTACTTGCTGTACACTGTGGGCATGGTGAAAAAGCGCCAGATTGGTGACAAAAACAACCCCCTACGGCATGGAACCGCTGCTGCCTGTCTCCCTGTGGTGGTTGGGGGGGGGGGGGGGGGGCATGGGTGCGGCTGGTGGTGGTACTGGCAGATGCTGCTGCTGCTGAGCCTGAGACACCAGCAGGCTGGGGGACCTGCCTACTGCTGCCAATGCTTGCAATGATGCGCCTCCTTGCAAGGCCCACAAGCGCATCCTCCTCCTCCTCCTCAGAGCTGCTGATGACGACATCCCCTGGAGCTGGTGGCACCCAGTCTCTGTCTGTCACCGTGTCATCATCATCCTCCCCCTCCTGAAACATGTCCTGCTGGGATGATGACCCCCCAAACTCCTCTCCTGATGCATGGATGGGCTGCTTGACTGTCGCCACAGTCTTGCTGTCCAATCCCTCATCCCCCAAAGTGCCCATCAGCATCTCCTCCTCCAAATCGCCAACAACAGCAGACAATTGACTCATCATGCCTGGGGTCAAAAGAGTGCTGAGTGACAGGTCGGCGACTGACGGTGAACTGGCCTCCTCCCCAGGCCCTGCTGGGCGGCTGCTGCGAACAGGGGTGGTGGTGGTGGTGGTGAGGGTGGAGGCCTCGGATGCAGAGCTGATGGCGGGCTGCTCATCCTCCGTCATCAGTTGCACCACAGTGTCTGCATCCTTTTCCTCAATGGGACGTTTCCGACCCGGCTGGAGGAAAATCGGAGCAGGTGCTACACGCTGCTGCTGCTGTGTCTCTGCAGCATGAGTTGCAGATGCACCTGCTGGGCAGCGCCCAAGGCGTCCACGGCCAGTGGCTATAGGAGGAATGTTAGCCACTGACGCTGCTGCTGCTGCTGCGGAACTGTGCATGGTGGCGCGGCCGCGCCCGCGGCTTGCCACAATGCTGCTCCCTCTCCTCCTGATTCCCTTGCTGCCCTTCCCCTTGCCCAGACCGCGCTGGCTGCCACTTCCAGACATCTTCGATGTTTTGGGCGTAAACACAAAAGTTTTTTAAAAGGGCGGGTGAAAAGTGGGGTACTTTAATGGAGTGGGTTGGTGGGCGAGGTGACTGAGTGAGTGTCTAGTACAGTAAGTAAGTAGTAACAGAGTCAGTAAGTACAACTAGAAGTTACAATAATCAGTAGTAATAATCACAAGGAAATAGAGCGTGTGTACACAGACAGTGAGTGAGTGCACGCACACGCAGGAGCTAGCCTATGAACAGTGACTGAGTGTCCCTACTAGTACAGTAAGTAGTAACAGTAAGTACAACCAGAAATTACAATAATCAATCAGTAATCAGAAGGAAATAGAGTGTGTGTACAGTACACAGACAGTGAGTGCATGCACACGCAGGAGCTAGTAGCCTATGAACAGTGACAGTGAGTGTCCTAGTACAGTTACAGTATATAACTATTCAGAAGGAAATAGAGTGTGTGTACACTACAGTACACAGACAGTGAGTGCACGCACATGCAGGAGCCAGTAGCCTATGAACAGTGTCAGTGAGTGAGTGTCCTAGTACAGTTACAGTATATAACTATTCAGAAGGAAATAGAGTGTGTGTACACTACACAGACAGTGAGTGCACGCACACGCAGGAGCTAGTAGCCTATGAACAATGACAGTGAGTGTCCTAGTACAGTTACAGTATATAACTATTCAGAAGGAAATAGAGTGTGTGTACACTACAGTACACAGACAGTGAGTGCACGCACACGCAGGAGCTAGTAGCCTATGAACAGTGTCAGTGAGTGAGTGTCCTAGTACAGTTACAGTATATAACTATTCAGAAGGAAATAGAGTGTGTGTACAGTACACAGACAGTGAGTGCACGCACACGCAGGAGCTACTAGCCTATGAACAGTGACAGTGAGTGTCCTAGTACAGTTACAGTATATAACTATTCAGAAGGAAATAGAGTGTGTGTACAGTACACAGACAGTGAGTGCACGCACACGCAGGAGCTAGTAGCCTATGAACAGTGACAGTGAGTGTCCTAGTACAGTTACAGTATATAACTATTCAGAAGGAAATAGAGTGTGTGTACAGTACACAGACAGTGAGTGCACGCACACGCAGGAGCTAGTAGCCTATGAACAGTGACAGTGAGTGTCCTAGTACAGTTACAGTATATAACTATTCAGAAGGAAATAGAGTGTGTGTACAGTACACAGACAGTGAGTGCACGCACACGCAGGAGCTAGTAGCCTATGAACAGTGACAGTGAGTGTCCTAGTACAGTTACAGTATATAACTATTCAGAAGGAAATAGAGTGTGTGTACACTACAGTACACAGACAGTGAGTGCACGCACACGCAGGAGCTAGTAGCCTATGAACAGTGTCAGTGAGTGAGTGTCCTAGTACAGTTACAGTATATAACTATTCAGAAGGAAATAGAGTGTGTGTACACTACAGTACACAGACAGTGAGTGCACGCACACGCAGGAGCTAGTAGCCTATGAACAGTGTCAGTGAGTGAGTGTCCTAGTACAATTACAGTATATAACTATTCAGAAGGAAATAGAGTGTGTGTACACTACAGTACACAGACAGTGAGTGCACGCACACGCAGGAGCTAGCCTATGAACAGTGACAGTTAGTGAGTGTCCTAGTACAGTTACAGTATATAACTATTCAGAAGGAAATAGAGTGTGTCTACAGTACACAGACAGTGAGTGCACGCACACGCAGGAGCTAGTAGCCTATGAACAGTGACTGAGTGAGTGTCCTAGTACAGTTACAGTATATAACTACAATACAAAATACAATCAATCAGTACTAAAGGACAGCAGAAATACTGGTATAGATGAGAAATAAACAGAGGACAGGAGAGAACAGCTGCCCACACAGGCAAGGCCCTGAGGCCTAAAGCTGTAAGCCTGCAGCAGCTGTCTGAGTCTCTCTCTATGTAACACAAAAGCTACTAACTAAAATACAATGTCTATCTAACTAACAACAATATAGGTGTATATAGGAGGTGTATGTGAACAAAAACGCTAGGTAAATGACCACAATAAAGCTCTTGCTAAGCCAACGCACAAAGGAGCAGATCTCTCTCTGTGCAAAGTCAGGCAAGGACGGAGAAACGGAACATGGCGGCCGCTATTTATAGGGTAGGGGCTGGCCAGGGTCCCCCTCAGTGATTGGCTGCCGTCAGAGGGCCTGGGAGCCCTCTGATTGGCTCTAAGGACATCAATCTGGGCTATGACGCTATTCGAGCTCGGTATTCGAGCTCGAATAGCGCTGTTAGCTCGAATAGCGCGAATAGTGAATGGGCTATTCGAGTTCACTCGAATAGCCCATTCGAATAGCTCCAGCTATTCGGAGCTCGAATACCGAGCTCGAATAGCTGAAAAAGAGCTCGAATATTCGAGCTACTCGAATATTCGAGCTCTGCTGAGCACCACTGTGGGAAGCTTTGGAAGTCTTCGGGAGTCTGAGTGCTTCTGAAGACAGGCCGCTCCTTACTGCACATGTGCAAGCAAGCATTCTCACACACTCGCGCATGTGCAGTACGGAGCCACCCATCTTCAGTAGCACGTGGGCTCCCGAAAACTTCCGAACCCTTCGCGGCTGGGGATTTATGTGGCGGAGACAGTGCTTGGACTGTGGTGACCGTGAGAGGAACGGAAGCTCTATAGAACCCAGAGCATTCCCTATTCTCCTTAGGTGAGTATCTGTTTTTTTTTTTTTTTATCACGTTCCAATATATCTAAATAAACCAGAGGAAGGCCAGAAACCCACTAGCAGCGCTTTTTTAAGCGTTAGTGATTTGAAAAAGCTCTAGCTAATGCAATGCTATGGGGGAGATTTATAAAATCACATCGCTCAAGTGGGATCACACCCATAGCATTACATTAGCAAGCGCTCAGAAAATCGCTCCTAGTGGGTTTCTGGCCGAAGGGTGGAGAGCAAAAGCAGAATATGTGAATAATTATTAACACAGATTATGCCGAATATAAAACATTTTTTAGTTTCTCTTTCAGTTCAGAAGTTTTTGCCATGGGGTTTGTACTGTTGTACATAGGTATGGGATTTCCCCAAAAACTCCTCAAGTTCCCATTTTTGGTTTCCCTGTGTCTTCCTAGGACATGTCTGCCCTTCTGTGCTGAGCTCATGCACAGTCTGGGGCTGCCTCCAGTCTGTGTGACTTTCTGTTTTGGTCTATGACCTCAGCAGTCAGTCAGTGTTCCTCCCAGTTCCCGGAGACACGAGAGGGAGTAGCAGTCCTCCGACTTCCTCAGTTTGTTCTAAGCAGAAAAACTCCCCTTTCTGTGACGACATGATGATAAATGATGGGAACTGTGACGGTGAAGGGCCGAAGCATCCAGCCAGGAAGGAGGGACTGTGTGCTGCTGAGACCAATGACAGCTGCTGCTGGAAATATAAGGACCGTCTTCTCAAAATAATTCAGTTCTGGCTCTGGGGGTGGAGAGAGCTGCTAGAATAGTCAGCAGGAATTTCGGTCAGTGCAGCCCACAGTGATTAAACATGAAAGTAGCAGTTTCATTTCTTTTGTACCATTTCAGCTAAAACATAGCCTATGAAGTGAAATTTGAAACATTAGAATATCGTGCAAAAGTCAATTTATTTAAAGGAGTTATCAGGCAATTATAAGCAAAATAAGAGTGCTATTTACCCAGGGTTTCCTCCAGCCCCAAGCTCCCAGCACGAAGCACTTATAATTATAGTTGGAGAAGCACTTATTTTGCTTATCATTGCCTAATAACTCCAGGAACTGTAGTGAAAATAACATAATGAATACAATTTTTTAAAATATTTTTTTGTTATAATATTCAGGAATAAATTATTTAGACAGTGTATGCCCATTGTAAAATCTTTCCTCTCCCTGATGTACATTTAGAAATGTATCACTGAGGGTGACATCTTTAGTTCTGCCAGGTGATCTTTACGGAATGTTCATTACTGAGAGTTCTATGCACAGAGGGAGATACTGCTTGCTTGGTTCACAGACAGCAAATTATCAGGACCTTGGTTATGATATCACACTGTGGTAGGGGTTTCACCACAATATCAGCCATACGGACAGGGCCGGATTTGTATTCTTTACCGCCCTAGGCCACTGTCACCAGCCGCCCCCCTTCAGTATAGGTAGCGAGAAGACCCCTCCCCCATTCCCTCTAATATAGGTAGCCTGATGACCCCTCCAGTATAGGTAGCCAGATGACCCCTCCCGCTTCCCTCTAGTATAGGTTGCCAGCTCGCCTTCACACTGCAGCAGCCATCAGTGTCACTCATTTCCTAGCTCGTTTCCAGTGCAGAAGCTTACACTTCCTTTCCTTCTCCAATGCTGCCCAAGTCCATAGCCGTCGGCCGCAATGCAAACGTGCACAGAGAGCATGGTGGCTGCTGCACAGGTGGCTAGCAGCAGAGTACCGCGGTCAGGAGCTAGCCTGATCTCCCTGCATTGCAGCATTTGAAAGCTTGAAAATGCTGCACCAGTTTAGCCTGCTGCTTTGGTGCCCCTCCTCCTTTGGTGCCCTAGGCCATGGCCTAGGTGGCCTAGGCCTAAATCCGGCCCTGCATACGGATCTATTTGAGAAAAGGTAAAGATTTCTCATGAGAAAGGGGGTATCAGCTACTGATTGCAATGAAGTTCAGATCTTGGTTAACCCATTCAGGTTCCGTCGTTTTCACGTGAGAAATGTTCACCTCCCATTCATTAGCCTATAACTTTATCACTACTTATCACAATGCACTGATCTATATCTTGTTTTTTCCGACACCAATTAGGCTTTCTTTGGGGGGTACATTTTGCTAAGGGCCCTTTTCCACCAGCGCGTTTGCGCTGGCTGAATCGCAAAACCGCAAACCGCTAGCGATTTTACAATCGCTACGGTTTGCTTTTTAACATAGGAATCGCGGTAGGTCATTTCCACTTCCGCGATTCGCTTTTGTCGGGAACGCGAACGCGCGGCGGAGCGATAATTGCCGCGATTTTGCTATGCAGTGCATAGCATAGCAAAATCGCGGCCGCAAACGTCGGGGGAATCGCCGGTTTTGCGATTCAGCAATCGCTAGCGTTCAGCGTGAACGCTAGCGATTGCAGGTGGAAAAGGGCCCTGAGAGCCACTTTACTGTAAATACATTTTAACAGGAAGAATAAGAAAAAATGTAAAAATTCATTATTTCTCAGTTTTCAGCCATTATAGTTTTAAAATAATACAGTGGAGGAAATAATTATTTGACCCCTCACTGATTTTGTAAGTTTGTCCAATGACAAAGAAATGAAAAGTCTCAGAACAGTATCATTTCAATGGTAGGTTTATTTTAACAGTGGCAGATAGCACATCAAAAGGAAAATCGAAAAAATAACCTTAAATAAAAGATAGCAACTGATTTGCATTTCATTGAGTGAAATAAGTTTTTGAACCCTCTAACAATAAAAGACTTAATACTTAGTGGAAAAACCCTTGTTTGCAAGCACAGAGGTCAAACGTTTCTTGTAATTGATGACCAAGTTTGCACACATTTTAGGAGGAATGTTGGCCCACTCCTCTTTGCAGATCATCTCTAAATCCCTAAGGTTTCAAGGCTGTCTCTGTGCAACTCTGAGCTTGAGCTCCCTCCATAGGTTTTCTATTGGATTAAGGTCCGGAGACTGACTAGGCCACTCCATGACCTTAATGTGCTTCTTCTTGAGCCACTCCTTTGTTGCCTTTGCTGTATGTTTTGGGTCATTGTCGTGCTGGAACACCCATCCACGACCCATTTTCAGTTTCCTGGCAGAGGGAAGGAGGTTGTCGTTCAGGATTTCACGATACATGGCTCCGTCCATTTTCCCGTTAATGCGATTAAGTTGTCCTGTGCCCTTAGCAGAAAAACGCCCCCAAAGCAAAATGTTTCCACCCCCATGCTTGACGGTGGGGACGGTGTTTTGGAGGTCATAGGCAGCATTTTTCTTCCTCCAAACACAGCGAGTTGAGTTAATGCCAAAGAGCTCTATTTTGGTCTCATCAGACCACAGCACCTTCTCCCAGTCACTCACAGAATCATTCAGGTGTTCATTGGCAAACTTCAGACGGGCCTGCACATGTGCCTTCTTGAGCAGGGGGACCTTGCGAGCCCTGCAGGATTTTAATCCATTGCGGTGTAATGTGTTTCCAATGGTTTTCTTGGTGACTGTGGTCCCTGATAATTTGAGGTCATTCACTAACTCCTCCCGTGTAGTTCTAGGATGCTTTTTCACCTTTCTCAGAACCATTGACACCCCACGAGGTGAGATCCTGCGTGGAGCCCCAGAGCGAGGTCGATTGATGGTCATTTTGTGCTCCTTCCATTTTCGAACAATCGCACCAACAGTTGTCACCTTCTCTCCCAGCTTCTTGCTAATGGTTTTGTAGCCCATTCCAGCCTTGTGCAGGTCTACAATTTTGTCTCTGACATCCTTGGACAGCTCTTCGGTCTTTCCCATGTTGGAGAGTTTGGAGTCTGCTTGATTGATTGATTCTGTGGACAGGTGTCTTTTATACAGGTGACTAGTTAAGACAGGTGTCCTTAATGAGGGTGACTAATTGAGTAGAAGTGTCTAACCACTCTGTGGGAGCCAGAACTCTTAATGGTTGGTAGGGGTTCAAAAACTTATTTCACTCAATGAAATCCAAATCAGTTGCTATCTTTTATTTAAGGTTATTTTTTCGATTTTCCTTTTGATGTGCTATCTGCCACTGTTAAAATAAACCTACCATTGAAATGATACTGTTCTGAGACTTTTCATTTCTTTGTCATTGGACAAACTTACAAAATCAGTGAGGGGTCAAATAATTATTTCCTCCACTGTACATGCCTCCATAATTAAAACTCACGTATTGTATTTGTCCATGTGTCCCGGTTATTACACTGTTAAAATTATGTCCCTATCACAATGTATGGCGACAATATTTTATTTGGAAATAAAGGTGCATTTTTTCCATTTTGCATCTATCACTATTTACAAGTTTAAAATAAAAAAAATATAGAAGTATTTCATCTTTACATTGATATTTAAAAAGTTTAGACCCTTAGGTAAATATTTACGTTTTTTTTTTTTTTTATTGTAATGGTTTTTTTTTTTTATACTAAACATTTTATTTGGGTACTTTTGGGAGGGTGGGAGGTAAACAATAGATTTATAATGTAAATGTGTGTTAATTCTTTTTTTTTTTTTTCAGGTGTAGTATTACTTTTTGGCCACAAGATGGCGGCCATGAGTTTGTTTACATGACGTCACTCTAAGCGTAGCACGCGCTTAGAGTGACGCATCGGGAAGGAGACGGCCAGAAAAAGCTCAGCTTCCGAGAGAAGCTGTCGCTTTTTCAGCGGGGGAGAGGAATCAATGATCGGGCTCCATAGCCCGATACATTGATTCCTTGGCTACCGACTCCGCGGCCGGGAGTGCACGCGCACGATCGGGCGCGGGGGCGCGCGGTAGCGCGCATGGTTCCTGGACGTAGAAACTACGTCCAGGAACCAAAATAGGTTAAAGTGCACTCCTCCAGTCCATGCACTCACATCTACATCCTCGTAGGGCCACCTCTTCTCAGTGACCCTTTGCCTGCAACAGGTCATGGAGAAAAGGCAGCGAGCGGGAATGAAGACTTTGAGAATGGATAGAGCAGCATGCTGTGGCAGATGAGCTACTATGCTGACAACACTTTGCAGGGGCCCTGGGGAGCACAAGTCAAGGGGAGACCTGGCAGGCCCAGCAGCACTTGAGGGTCCTGGGGCAATTATTTACGGTAGCCCCGGCCCTGCCTGTGAGTCGAAATAGGAGATAAATCAGATACTTACCTCAGCATAGAGAATCCTCTGGATCCTTAAAGTGGATCCAAGAGGAAAAACTAACTATAACAAGTAACTTATCTATATATCTTATTTAAAGTTTAAATAGCTTACACAGCAAATCTAGCTGCAATCAGCTTCAAGGGTATATGATTAATTCTTCCTTTGATACACTGAGAGCAGCCATATTCTGCTTGTCATCATTACACAGGCAAGCTGCTCTGCATCTCCACCCCTCAGCCTGTGACTATCAGATTTGTGCTTTCTTGGCATCTCCTTTACCAAAAAAGTGTCATTAATCGCTGAATAAATTGTTGCAAATATCACTAATAGTACACACATTACTCAGTGTGCTCAGTGTTGCCTGTCACTTGTGTATAAATCGACCCCTATACTTTTATTGAGTCAGACCTAGATTTCTAGACTTATACTTGAGTATATATGGTACAATCGCAATAACTGCAACTACATTGTACAGCGCCACGGAATATGTTGGCGCTTTATAAATAATAATAACTGTAGTAAAACATTAGAAAATATTACCAACATTTTACTACAACTAAACCTAATCCTACTCTCACACAGAACCCTCCCTTTACCTATCCCTAACCCTTAGACCCCCTTGGTGGTGCCTAACCCTACGACCTCCCTGGTTGTGCCTAACCCTTAAAACTCCCCTAGTAGTGCCTAACCCTAAAATTCCCATATTTGAGGAGTATTTGTATTTTTCAGAGAATATCGATTAAAGCGGAATATAACCCTGCATTTCAACTTTGCTCTAAAACATTATTTACAGTATATTATATGCAACCAGCATTTTTTTTTTTTTACTAGACCAGCATTGGAAGGGTTACACAGGGCTTTAAAGTTCCTTTAGATTTCTGCAGATGCATCCGAAGCTGAAATAGATACATTTTGTTTACATAATGTATCTAAGTGTTGAATGTGACTCATCTCTCTCACTGAGAAGGAGCTTGGACGACAGCCAAAGAGTGTGTAACTGTTTATCAATAGATAAATGTAACTAAATAGAATGTATCTATCTGAACTTCTGCATATCTCTCCAGGACCTTTAAACCTCTGTGTTTAACCCTTCCAATGCTGGTCTAGTAAAAAAAAAAATGCTTTTTGCATATAATATGCTGTAAATAATATTTTAGAGCAAAGTTGAAATGCAGGGTTATATTCCGCTTTAAGTTATGAAACTTTATGTAGATAGAAACAATAACTATGGTAAGTATGTTTGTAAACGTTATTATATGGTAAGCATGTTTGTAAACGTTATTATTCACCGGGTGCCCATTGTAAACATTATTCACCGGGCACCCATTGTAAAGGTTATTATTCACTGGGTGCCCAAATTTCCCGTTGGACACCCGTCAAATTATATTTAAAGGACAACCGATGTGACATGATGAGATAGACACGTGTATGTACAGGATGTACAGGAGAAAATTAGCATATTGTAATAAAGTTCATTATTTTTTGTAATGTACTGATAAACATTAGACTTTCATATATTTTAGATTCAAATACACACAACTGAAGTAGTTCAAGCCTTTTATTGTTTTAATATTGATGATTTTGGCATACAGCTCATGAAAACCCCAAATTCCTATCTCAAAAAATTAGCATATTTCATCCTACCAATAAAAGAAAAGTGTTTTTAAAACAAAAAAAGTCAACCTTCAAATAATTATGTTCAGTTAGGCACTCAATACTTGATCGGGAATCCTTTTGCAGAAATGACTGCTTCAATGCGGCGTGGCATGGAGGCAATCAGCCTGTGGCACTGATCAGGTGTTATGGAGGCCCAGGATGCTTCGATAGCGGCCTTAAGCTCATCCAGAGTGTTGGTTCTCGCGTCTCTCAACTTTCTCTTCACAATATCTCACAGATTCTCTATGGGGTTCAGGTCAGGAGAGTTGGCAGGCCAATTGAGCACAGTAATACCATGGTCAGTAAACCATTTACCAGTGGTTTTGGCACTGTGAGCAGGTGCCAGGCCGTGCTGAAAAATGAAATCTTCATCCCCATAAAGCTTTTCAGCAGATGGCAGCATGAAGTGCTCCAAAATCTCCTGATAGCTAGCTGCATTGACTCTGCCCTTAATAAAACACATAAAACACAGTGGACCAACACCAGCAGCTGACATGGCACCCCAGACCATCACTGACTGTGGGTACTTGACACTGGACTTCAGGCATTTTGGCATTTCCCTCTCCCCAGTCTTCCTCCAGACTCTGGCACCTTGATTTCCGAATGACATGTAAAAGTTGCTTTCATCCGAAAAAAGAACTTTGGACCACTGAGCAACAGTCCAGTGCTGCTTCTCTGTAGCCCAGGTCAGGCGCTTCTGCCGCTGTTTCTGGTTCAAAAGTGGGTTCATGCTTCCATCTGCTGAAAAGCTTTATGGAGATGAAGATTTCATTTTTCAGCACAACCTGGCACCAGTGCTCACAGTGCCAAAACCACTGGTAAATGGTTTACTGACCATGGTATTACTGTGCTCAGTTGGCCTGCCAACTCTCCTGACCTGAACCCCATAGAGATTCTGTGGGATATTGTGAAGAGAAAGTTGAGAGACGCAAGACCCAACGCTCTGGATGAGCTTAAGGCCGCTATCGAAGCATCCTGGGCCTCCATAACACCTGATCAGTGCCACAGGCTGATTGCCTCCATGCCACGCCGCATTGAAGCAGTCATTTATGCAAAAGGATTCCCGACCAAGTATTGAGTGCATAACTGAACATAATTATTTGAAGGTTGACTTTTTTTGTTTTAAAAACACTTTTCTTTTATTGGTTGGATGAAATATGCTAATTTTTTGAGATAGGAATTTGGGGTTTTCATGAGCTGTATGCCAAAATCATCAATATTAAAACAATAAAAGGCTTGAACTACTTCAGTTGTGTGTATTTGCATCTAAAATATATGAAAGTCTAATGTTTATCAGTACATTACAAAAAATAATGAACTTTATCACAATATGCTATTTTTTTGAGAAGATCCTGTACAGTGCCAAGCACACAAATAACTAGGCTGTGTTCCTATTTTTCTTTCTCTGCCTGAAAGAGTTAAACATCAGGTATGAAAGTGAGAGTTTCTGTCCGGGTCGGGACCGAGTCGGACTGGGACAGACTATAGCACAACCCTCACTGATGAGTAATTACAGCCATAAAACACTTTCCTGTCAGTAAATGGCTTCTGAGACCAGGAAAGAGATAAAAAAAAAGGGTCAGAAATTCATAGATTTGAGCTCTGGCATACTTCAATGAAGGTGTCATTGAGCAGAGACAATGAAACAGTAAAAACTTATTTAAAACTGTGGGATATCTAGAAAAGTCATTTTTAGGAGAAGGAGGATAGATACAATTGTTTTTCTCAACAATTTATTTTCACCTCGGATGTCCTTTAACATGAGAGTCAATGACGGCGCCCTTTTTGTCCACTTGCCTCATGCGCCCAAATTTCCTCCTTCTGGCCCAGGACGGCTCGCACCTGCGCAGTAGCATGAGCCTGAGTAATATTATAATTCACTGTAACCAGTTACACAAGCACACAAAGAAAACATGGTGGCAGCTAAATCAGCGTTTTCAGTCCCTAGATAGGTATACGCTGTATTGAGCAGATTCTCTTTCAACTGATCATTAAGTAAATTCACAATTTTAGCAGCACTGCTGACAGTGTGAGATTAGACACACATAATTACAGTACAGATACAGGAAGCCCTCTACATATTGCTGTTAGTAGAATTGATCCTGGAGTCCTGTAGATGCCCCTGAACAATAACTCTACCTTCTTCTCATAAATCCAGCTCTATGCAGCCCCCTAGAGCAGTTCTGCAGTGGCCATATGCCTGGTTTTCCTTTATGATAATCACAGTCTAGGGACTGCTTATGTGCATGCTATCTGGGATGAAATGTGCTGTTCAGGCATGTGGAATCTATATTGTAGTTCTTGTAGGTGACCCATATCCATTTGCCAAATGAGATCTCAGGCATGCACACACATCCTACTAAAATATGTACACATCTTTCCGCTTCATCTCTGTGACGGCCTTTGAAGATAGGAAGGTGAATGGGAGGCCAACTTGCCTTAACTACTGATGTTTTTAAGACATCAGGTTTAATTTGCCTGTCTGAACATCACTCACACATTGCGCCAGTCGCCACACATGGCATCACTTAGCGGAGGCTCTGGGGAGGGAAGTCCTGAGACATGGATGAGCACAGACAGACTGTGGCTGAGCACAGGTGGGAGAATGGAAATGACAGCTTAGGTGGCTGGCGGTATGGCTGGCACACTGTAAGACGCGGGTTGTAATTATAACAATTATAGTGTTTCACCTCTCAACAAATCACTAATTCTCAGGCCTCATGGAGATTCTGTGTCCTCTGCTTGTCAAGTTCATCCAGGGAGGATGAACACGACTGGCATGAAGTTCACTATTTATACAGTTCTGGTAAGGCTCAGTTCACACGGTCAGTTAAAGAGGAACTGTAGTGAAAATAGCATAATTAATAAAATTGCTTCTTTTTTTACAATATTCATTTATAGATTATTTAGTCAGTGTTTGCCCATTGTAAAATATTTCCTCTCCCTGATTTACATGCTGAAATGTATCACTGGTGGTGACACCTTTAGTTCTGCCAGGTGATCTGTACGGAATGTCTGTTACTGGGAGATCTAGGCACAAACAGATATTGCTTGCTTGGCAGTTGAAAAAAGCTGTTATTTCCCACAATGCAATGAGGTTCACAGACCGCAAACTGACAGGACCAATTGCCGGCAACCGAATTATCTATTGCCGGTGCTCAAATTAGTTACGGAGCGTCACTACAGCTGAAATACTTATTACGCCCTTTGGTGGCGCTCAAATGATTGGGGCTGCAGCAAAATTAGTAAACAAACACTCTGCAGAGATGACATGACAGCACTAAAGATGTTGCCGCCTGTGATACATTTCACAAATTGGGCTTAACCACTTGAGGACCTAGGGCTTTCTACCCCTTAAGGACCGGCCACTTTTTTTCCATTCAGACCACTGCAGCTTTCACGGTTTATTGCTCGCTCATACAACCTACCACCTAAATGAATTTTGGCTCCTTTTCTTGTCACTAATAAAGCTTTCTTTTAGTGCTATTTGATTGCTCCTGCGATTTTTACTTTTTATTATATTCAGCAAAAAAGACATGAATTTTGGCAAAAAAATGATTTTTTTAACTTTCTGTGCTGACAGTTTTCAAATAAAGTAAAATTTCTGTATACATGCAGCGCGAAAAATGTGGACAAACATGTTTTTGATAAAAAAAAACCCATTCAGTGTATATTTATTGGTTTGGGTAAAAGTTATAGCGTTTACAAACTATGGTGCAAAAAGTGAATTTTCCCATTTTCAAGCATCTCTGACTTTTCTGACCCTCTGTCATGTTTCATGAGGGGCTAGAATTCCAGGATAGTATAAATACCCCCCAAATGACCCCATTTTGGAAAGAAGACATCCCAAAGTATTCACTGAGAGGCATAGTGAGTTCATAGAAGATATTATTTTTTGTCACAAGTAAGCGGAAAATGACACTTTGTGAAAAAAAAAAAAAAAAAAAAAAAGTTTCCATTTCTTCTAACTTGCGACAAAAAAAAATGAAATCTGCCACGGACTCACCATGCTCCTCTCTGAATACCTTGAAGTGTCTACTTTCCAAAATGGGGTCATTTGTGGGGTGTGTTTACTGTCCTGACATTTTGGGGGTGCTAAATTGTAAGCACCCCTGTAAAGCCTGAAGGTGCTCATTGGACTTTGGACCCCTTAGCGCAGTTAGGGTGCAAAAAAGTGCCACACATGTGGTATTGCCGTACTCAGGAGAAGTAGTATAATGTGTTTTGGGGTGTATTTTTACACATACCCATGCTGGGTGGGAGAAATATCTCTGTAAATGACAATTTGTTAATTTTTTTTACACACAATTGTCCATTTACAGAGATCTTTCTCCCACTCAGCATGGGTATGTGTAAAAATACACCACAAAACACATTATACTACTTCTCCTGAGTACGGCGATACCACATGTGTGGCACTTTTTTGCACCCTAACTGCGCTAAAGGGCCCAAAGTCCAATGAGTACCTTTAGAATTTCACAGGTCATTTTGAGAAATTTCGTTTCAAGACTACTCCTCACGGTTTAGGGCCCCTAAAATGCCAGGGCAGTATAGGAACCCCACAAATGACCCCATTTTAGAAAGAAGACACCCCAAGGTATTCCGTTAGGAGTATAGTGAGTTCATAGAAGATTTTATTTTTTTGTCAAAAGTTAGCGGAAATTGATTTTAATTGTGTTTTTTCACAAAGTGTCATTTTCCACTAACTTTTGACAAAAAATAAAATCTTCTATGAACTAACCATACTCCTAACGGAATACCTTGGGGTGTCTTCTTTCTAAAATGGGGTCATTTGTGGGGTTCCTATACTGCCCTGGCATTTTAGGGGCCCTAAACCGTGAGGAGTAGTCTTGAAACGAAATTTCTCAAAATGACCTGTGAAATTCTAAAGGTACTCATTGGACTTTGGGCCCTTTAGCGCAGTTAGGGTGCAAAAAAGTGCCACACATGTGGTATCGCCGTACTCAGGAGAAGTAGTACAATGTGTTTTGGGGTGTATTTTTACACATACCCATGCTGGGTGGGAGAAATACCTCTGTAAATGGACAATTGTGTGTAAAAAAATCAAAAGATTGTCATTTACAGAGGTATTTCTCCCACCCAGCATGGGTATGTGTAAAAATACACCCCAAAACACATTATACTACTTCTCCCGAGTACGGCGATACCACATGTGTGGCACTTTTTTGCACCCTAACTGCACTAAGGGGCCCAAAGTGCAATGAGTACCTTTAGGATTTCACAGGTCATTTTTGTTTCAAGACTACTCCTCACGGTTTAGGGCCCCTAAAATGCCAGGGCAGTATAGGAACCCCACTAATGACCCCATTTTAGAAAGAAGACACCCCAAGGTATTCCGTTAGGAGTATGGTGAGTTCATAGAAGTTTTTATTTTTTTGTCACAAGTTAGCGGAAATTGATTTTAATAGTTTTTTTTCACAAAGTGTCATTTTCCGCTAACTTGTGACAAAAAATAAAATCTTCTATGAACTCACCATACTCCGTACGGAATACCTTTGGGTGTCTTCTTTCTAGAATGGGGTCATTTGTGGGGTTCCTATACTGCCCTGGCATTTTAGGGGCCCTAAACCGTGAGGAGTAGTCTTGAAACCAAATGTCGCAAAATGACCTGTGAAATCCTAAAGGTACTCATTGGACTTTGGGCCCCTTAGCGTACTTAGGGTGTAAAAAAGTGTCACACATGTGGTACCGCCGTACTCAGGAGAAGTAGTATAATGCGTTTTGGGGTGTATTTTTACACATACCCATGCTAAGTGGGAGAAATATCTCTGTAAATGACAATTGTTTGATTTTTTTACACACAATTGTCCATTTACATAGAAATTTCTCCCATCCAGCATGGGTATGTGTAAAAATACACCCCAAAACACATTATACTACTTTTCCTGAGTACAGCGGTACCACATGTGTGACAATTTTTTGCAGCCTAGGTGCGCTAAGGGGCCCAACGTCCTATTCACAGGTCATTTTGAAGCATTTGTTTTCTAGACTACTCCTCGCGGTTTAGGGCCCCTAAAATGCCAGGGCAGTATAGGAACCCCACAAGTGACCCCATTTTAGAAAGAAGACACCCCAAGGTATTCCGTTAGGTGTATGGCGAGTTCATAGAAGATTTTATTTTTTTGTCACAAGTTAGTGAAAAATGACACTTTGTGAAAAAAAAGTGTCATTTTTCACTAACTTGTGACAAAAAATAAAATCTTCTATGAACTCGCCATACACCTAACGGAATACCTTGGGGTGTCTTCTTTCTAAAATAGGGTCACTTGTGGGGTTCCTATACCGCCCTGGCATTTTACAGGCCCAAAACCGTGAGTAGTCTGGAAACCAAATGTCTCAAAATGACTGTTCAGGGGTATAAGCATCTGCAAATTTTGATGACAGGTGGTCTATGAGGGGGCGAATTTTGTGGAACCGGTCATAAGCAGGGTGGCCTTTTAGATGACAGGTTGTATTGGGCCTGATCTGATGGATAGGAGTGCTAGGGGGGTGACAGGAGGTGATTGATGGGTGTCTCAGGGGGTGGTTAGAGGGGAAAATAGATGCAATCAATGCACTGGGGAGGTGATCGGAAGGGGGTCTGAGGGGGATCTGAGGGATTGGCCGAGTGATCAGGAGCCCACACGGGGCAAATTGGGGCCTGATCTGATGGGTAGGTGTGCTAGGGGGTGACAGGAGGTGATTGATGGGTGTCTCAAGGTGTGATTAGAGGGGGGAATAGATGCAAGCAATGCACTGGCGAGGTGATCAGGGCTGGGGTCTGAGGGCATTCTGAGGGTGTGGGCGGGTGATTGAGTGCCCTAGGGGCAGATAGGGGTCTAATCTGATAGGTAGCAGTGACAGGGGGTGATTGATGGGTAATTAGTGGGTGTTTAGGGTAGAGAATAGATGGAAACACTGCGCTTGGGTGGTGATCTGATGTCGGATCTGCGGGCGATCTATTGGTGTGGGTGGGTGATCAGTTTGCCCGCAAGGGGCAGGTTAGGGGCTGATTGATGGGTGGCAGTGACAGCGGGTGATTGATGGGTGGAAGTGACAGGGGGTGATTGATGGGTGGCAGTGACAGGGGGTGATTGATGGGTGATTGATAGGTGATTGACAGGTAATCAGTGGGTTATTACAGGGGAGAACAGATGTAAATATTGCACTGGCGAATTGATAAGGGGGGGTCTGAGGGCAATCTGAGCGTGTAGGCGGGCGATTGGGTGCCCGCAAGGGGCAGATTAGGGTCTGATCTGATGGGTAACAGTGACAGGTGGTGATAGGGGGTGATTGATGGGTAATTAGTGGGTGTTTAGAGGAGAGAATAGATGTAAACGCTGCGCTTGGGTGGTGATCTGATGTCGGATCTGCGGGCGATCTATTGGTGTGGGTGGGTGATCAGATTGCCCGCAAGGGGCAGGTTAGGGGCTGATTGTTGGGTGGCAGTGACGGGGTGATTGATGGGTGATAGGTGATTGGCAGGTGATTGACAGGTGGTCAGTGGGTTATTACAGGGAAGGACAGATGTAATTAATGCACTGGCGAATTGATAAGGGGGGGGTCTGAGGGCAATCTGAGCGTGTGGGCGGGTGATTGGGTGCCCGCAAGGGGCAGATTAGGGTCTGATCTGATAGGTAACAGTGACAGGTGGTGATAGGGGGTGATTGATGGGTGATTGATGGGTAATTAGTGGGTGTTTAGAGAAGATAACAGATGTAAACAATACATTTGGGAGGTAATCTGACGGCGGGTTTGCGGGCGATCTAATGGTGTGGGTGGGTGATCAGATTGCCCGCAAGGGGCAGGTTAGGGGCTGATTGATGGGTGGCAGTGACAGGGGGTGATTGATGGGTGATAGGTGATTGGCAGGTGATTGACAGGTGATCAGTGGGTTATTACAGGGAAGAACAGATGTAATTAATGCACTGGTGAATTGATAAGGGGGGGTCAGAGGGCAATCTGAGCGTGTGGGCGGGTGATTGGGTGCCCGCAAGGGGCAGATTAGGGTCTGATCTGATAGGTAAAAGTGACAGGTGGTGATAGGGGGTGATTGATGGGTGATTGATGGGTAATTAGTGTGTGTTTAGAGGAGAGAATAGATGTAAACAATGGATTTGGGAGGTGATCTGATGTCGGATCTGCGGGCGATCTATTGGTGTGGGGGGGTGATCAGATTGCCCGCAAGGGGCAGGTTAGGGGCTGGCTGATGGGTGGCAGTGACAGGGGGTGATTGATGGGTGATTGATGGGTGATTGACAGGTGATTGACAGGTGATTGACAGGTGATTGACAGGTGATCAGGGGGATAGATGCATACAGTAAACAGGGGGGGTGGTCTGGGGGGGGGGGGTCTGGGGAGAATCTGAGGGGTGGGGGGTGATCAGGAGGGGGCAGGGAGCAGGGTGGGGGATAAAAAAAAAAATAGCGTTGACAGATAGTGACAGGGAGTGATTGATGGGTGATTAGGGGGGTGATTGGGTGCAAACAGGGGTCTGGGGGGTGGGCAGGGGGGGGTCTGATGGGTGCTGTGGGCGATCTGGGGCAGGGGGGGGGGGGGAAATCAGTGTGCTTGGTGCAGACTAGGGTGGCTGCAGCCTGCCCTGGTGGTCCCTCGGACACTGGGACCACCAGGGCAGGAGGCAGCCTGTATAATACACTTTGTAAACATTACAAAGTGTATTATACACTTTGTATGCGGCGATCGCGGGGTTAACATCCCGCCGGCGCTTCCGTATGGCCGGCGGGATGTTGCGGCGGGTGAGCGGCGCCAGGCGGAGGCGGAGGATCGCGTCACTGATGACGCGATCGCTCCGCCCATGCCCCTACAAGGACCGCCGCCAATTGTCAATACGGCGGTCCTTGCGGGGTGCACTTCCCGGCCGCCAATTGTACATACGGCGGTCGGGAAGTGGTTAAAGAGACACTGAAGCGAGAATAAATCTCGCTTCACTGCTTATATTCAGCAGGGGCACGTGTGCCCCTGCTAAAACGCCGCTATCCCGCGGCTGAACGGGGGTCCCTTACCTCCCAACCCCTCCCCCCCTGCAAAATCTACGACCAACTTGGTCGTAGATTTTGCTGCTGTTGAGGCAGGGCTAACGGCTGCAGCCCTGCCTCTCAGTGCCGTCTATCAGCGGCGCATCGCCGCCTCTCCCCCGCCCCTCTCAGCGAAGGAAGACTGAGAGGGGCGGGGGAGAGGCGGAGATATGCGCTGACAGACGCGCGTGAGGCAGGGCTGCGGCCATTAGCCCTGCCTCTATGCGGAAGAGATCCCTGCAAAGAACGGAGGGGATTTGGGAGGTAAGGGACCCCCGGATAGCGGCGTTTTAGCAGGGGCACACATGCCCCTGCTGAATATAAGAAGCGAGATTTATTCTCGCTTCAGTGTCTCTTTAAGGAATGATTTTACAATGGCGAAGCACTGACTAAATAATCTATAAATGAATATTGGAAAAAATATTTAATATTAATATTGGAAATAATATTTTATTACAGTAATTATGTTATTTTCACTACAGTTCCTCTTTAACCACATATCAGGGCTGTTCCCATTCATTCGCCAAGAACTTTATTACTACTTGTCACAGGTAAATGATCTATATATTGTTTTTTTCAGGACAAATTAGGCTTTTAGTGTGTGATAATTTTGTTTAGTTATTACCTTATTTTCTATGCATTTTAAAGGGAAAATAAGGGGAAAAAATAGAAAAACCACACTATTTCTCCATTTACATCCAATATAGCTTTACAATAAACAGTGCTAACTATAAGTTAAAACCCACACATACACATTGTATTTGCTTATCCATCTCGCTTGCGTCCCTCTGGGTGGAGCCGGGGACCAAGCTCTCCGGATGTCCGCTATGGGTCACGTGAGGCAGCTCTCTAAACTCTATTCTACTTATCACAGTTAAAATGTTACCACATACGTCTCTTGCAGTTTTGCTAAAATTTTCCCAAGTTTGATCATAATTTTAAAAATGACTTTTTATATTGGATTTAGTTTGTCTCTACCTATTTTTTATGTGACGTGTGTCCAAGCTTTAAAGGAATACTTAAAGAGAACCCGAGGTGGGATTTAATTATGTTACTGGGGCACAGAGGCTGGTTGTGCACACTAAGACCAGCCTCCGTTGCCCCATGGTGTGCCTCCATGTCCCCCCTGCGCGCCGATATACCCCCGCAGTGCTGGCGACACACAGCATGTCGCCAGCACAATGTTTACCTAAGCGCTGTCTGTCAGCGCTGTCTGTCAGCGCCGCCCCCCGCCTCCTCCGCATCGGCGCTACCCTCCCGTGTCCCTTCCCTCCCGCTGATAGGAGGGAAGTGACGCGGGCGGGTAGCGCCGATGCGGAGGAGGCGGGGGAGCAGCGCTGACTGACAGCGCATAGGTAAACATTGTGCTGGCGACGCGCTGCGTGTCGCCAGCACTGCGGTGGGTATAGCGGCGCGCAGGGGGGACATGGAGGCACACTATGGGGCAACGGAGGCTGGTCTTAGTGTGCACAACCAACCTCTGTGCCCCAGTAACATAATTAAATCCCACCTCGGGTTCTCTTTAAGCAAAAAAAAATGATATTTACTCACCCGGGGCATCCCTCAGCCCCCTGAAGCTGGATGGTGCCCTCGCAGCCCCGCTCCGATCATCCTGTCCCCGCCGGCGGCTACTTCCGGGTTCGGCGACAGCCGCCGACAGGCTGGGAACGCGGCTGATGCTCCGCGTTCCCAGCCGCTATATCACCCTCTATGCTGCTATAGCAGCCCCGCTCCGATGGTCCTGTCTCCGCCGGCGGCTACTTCCGGGTTCGGCGACAGCCGCCGACAGGCTGGGAACGCGGCTGATTCTCTGCGTTCCCAGCCGCTATATCACCTTCTATGCTGCTATAGCGTATATATATATATATGCGCTATCGGCAGCATAGAGGGGTGATATAGCGGCTGGGAACGCGGAGAATCACTCACGTTCCCAGCCTGTCGGCGGCTGTCGCCGAACCCGGAAGTAGCCCCCCGGCGGAGACAGGACGATCGGAGCGAGGCTGCGAGGGCACCATCCAGCTTCAGGGGGCTGAGGGATGCCCCGGGTGAGTAAATATAATTTTTTGGGGGGGCTTAAGCATTCCTTTAAGGCACACCAAAATGTATTCTACAACTCATCACAGTTAAAATTATACCACATGTGCCTCATTTAGTAACAATCTGGTGGTGCAGTCTCCACAACTACACTGGATGTATATATGTCCAGTTGTTATTAAAGGGACCCCGAGCAGTGGCTAAAAAAATAAATCTGGACTTACCTTGGGCTTCCTTCAGCCCCCCATAGTCCGCAAGGTCCAGTGGCAGCCTCCTGGTTCCTCCCTTCCTCCCGCTGGCGGCTCCAATAATGCGGTGACTTTGGCTGAAGTCACGCGTGCGTGTGGCCAGGGTGATGACAGTCTCTAAAGACTGAACCACGCATGCGCAGATGGCTTTCGGCGACCGACATAATGGCGCACTGGGGGTGTGCACGAGCGACATCAGCTGAAGTTGCCGCATTACCGGAGCCGCCCACGGGAGGAAGGAAGGGACCAATGGGATGTCAGAGGACCTCGCGGGCTGGTGAAAGTCCCAGGTAAGACCAGATTTCTCTTTTTAGCCAATGCTCAGTGTCCCTTTAAGTGGTTAAGTGACATTTTACTTTTAAATATTGGGTGATCTGGAATGAATGATTAGCGTAGAAAAACATCTTTTTCATTTTTTATCATTAGAATATTATTTTTGGTATTAGTAGTTATTAGTAGTATAACTTTTTTTAAATCATGTTTAACACTCATGAACAGTGTATAATCTCTGTCTGGCTAAGAAGTTTTCTGTACTGCGGTTGTAGCTAATCCATGTGCCGGTGCCAGTAGTTTGCAGTTTTATAGTCATTACTGGAACTCTCAATAACAGGTTTGGGTCAGAAATGACCTCCAGTGAGAAGCGTCCGATCCTGCTGTGAGCTGGCTGGCTGTTTGAACATTCGTGCATTATGCCAGTAGCTACATCACGCAGCACTGGTCAGACTGAAGCACCTCTGTCTGCTGCTGGCTCCCGCGCTGCATGTTTTTCTGACTTCTCGTGGATATAAGCCATATAGATCCATCCTCTGCTGCACTCCAGCTTGTTTATCAACTTTCATCTGCATACACATTTCCCTGCAATGTCAAAGCAGTAGAATAAGTGAATTATAGATTGGCATG